>NW_023998531.1:247601-267612 GCF_014805625.2 Glossina fuscipes
AGAACCAGCACGGACCCGGAGAACCCGACTACCCAACCAAAACAAAGCACCGCGACCGCCCCAAGCGGCGCCGACACAACGATCCCCGCCCAATACATGAAGGACGAACCTGGCTAAAAGGCGGTGGCCTTGGCTCAAAATAAAAATCAAATCAAATAAAAATAGAAACAAAAATAGACATAAAAAAGAATAACCATGACATAAAAATGGCCTTAGGGTCAAAATAAAAATCAATTCAAATAAAAAATAAAAATAAAAATTTACATAAGTGTAACAATAACATAAACACAAACACAAACCAAAATATAAAGGACGAACTGGTTAAAAAGGCGGAGGGAACCACTCAGAGGCGCAGGCGTGTAGCGGTACGCCTCCTAAAGGCACCGGCCGCAAACCTACCCAAGCTCTGAACATAAAAGTCCTGAGAGAGAGCATCGTCAAAAACGAAGCCGTCCCCCTCCACTCTAATTCCCATCGCATCCAAATTTCGAAGATCAGAATAAAGTGGACACTCACAGAGGACGTGCTTCCAATCCTCGGATGGACAACCACACGAACACGCCCCAGTAACGGACAAACCCCTAACCTGCAGAAAATGGTTAAGTGAACCATGTCCTGTAAGTAGGAAACCAAGATATAAATTAAAATCAAAACTAGGGTGGTCTCCTACAAACGAGACGTCTCTAATAAACTCATAAGTCGTTCTACCTTTGGCACTACCATCCCAACGAGTTTGCCACAAGGCGCAGACACGATCCCTCAAAGTCCTAATCCCTTGCTTATAAGTCAAGCTCTCTCTCTCCACCCCCGAAATATAAAGTAAGTCCGTGGGGTGCAATGGCAACCCCCTCTTTAGCCTGTAGGCTGGACTTACGTACAAGGCCTCAAGATCCAGAGGAGGCGCCCCCATCAAGGTCTGCAGTGCGTCAGTAGAAACCGTATGACAGCATGGTAAGCAAGCCAATAAACATACCCGCTGGCAGCCTAGAAGCTTGCGTTGTCCCCAGGCAGTCATGACTGTCCGATACCATACCGGGGCACCATACGTTGCACATGCAACAAGGAGACCCCGGTATATGACACGAACAGCACGCCTGCTCAGGCCCCAGTCAGACCTAAGAACACGACGCAGTTGACCAATAATTGTGGTCAGCTTCAGTCGAACCCTGTCAAAGTGTGGGAGAAAATTTAACCTTTCTCCCACCCTAATGCCCAGGTAGCCGACTTCCGTGACATATTTGATACCGTGGTTGCCAACTCTTACAGTTGGACGTCTACGGGATGAGAGGTTGCCTTTCAGCAACATCATCACAGTTTTCTCCACTGACATGCTGACACCCACTTCTTCACCCCAACTAACTGCGATATTCAGCAAATCTGCTGATTGACGCTCGAGAGCAGCCCTCGTATCGGCGCCGACCAAGATGAGCAGATCGTCTGCATACGCGCAACATTCACACACCCCTTCAAGCTGCCTAAGCAAAGAGTCCATCATCATGTTCCATATAAATGGACCACAGATTGAGCCCTGAGGACAACCACGGACAACATCCATCTGGACATGCCCTATCTGACTTGAAATACAAGCCTTTCTTTCGGAGAAGTAGCTAGCCCAAAGAGATAACTCCTGGCAACCCAATCCTCTTATCCTATGCAAAACACAGTCCTACTTAAGGTAGTCAAAGGCCCCTTTAAAGTCAATGAACAGGCCAAGGACATATCTGTTCCTTGACTCACTAACGTGTGTTTGAACGCGGAGCCAAGCATCGACAGTACTGCGCCCCTTGCGGAAGCCGTACTGCCTATCACATAGGCTCTCATTCAAACTGTTTTGAAGCCTCTCAATCATTATTCTCTCTAACACTTTCCCAAGTGCTGGGAGCATACTTATGCCACGATAAGAACGTGGCTCACTACGTACTTTATCGGGAGACTTCAAAAGCACTACTACTTGGGCTATTTTCCACTCGGACGGAAAACAACTCTCAGAGAGACACTTACTAAACAGGGCATAAAGGTATTCGGGAATAACCTTCCAAATGGCCTTAACCATATCACCGGTTATACCATCTATACCAGGGGATCTCTTCGATCGTATTAGAGAGATCCCATATCCAACCTCATGTATTTCCAACCTCAGAGAAACAGACACCGTATCCACTGGTAAGACCGGTCCCTCTAACCTAGGAAAGAACTCAGACATCAGCGTACTCATACAGTCAGTCCAGTTAGTTAGGACTGTGTTGCCAACACGAAGGCAGCTAATATCGGAAGGCCTACTGCCTCTGCAAATCCGATACACTTGACCCCAAGGATCATCTCGCCTACGCTGGATAAAGGATCTCCATTCTTCTTCCTTAACTCGGACAATCAGACGCTTGTACTCAGATAACTTGTGCTGATAGGCCGCTCTATGAAGGGTCTCATTCACACTATGCAACCGCCGGGCTCTGTGGAATTTCCTTCTGAGCTTCCGAACGACCCTACGCATCTGTTTCAGACTGGAGGTCCACCATCTAACTCCTCCGCGATCAACCCTCCGGCTGCGCGGAAGGAGCAAGTCGTTGACCTCCCACAAGCATTCATTCATGCAAACAATCTGCTCATTGATCGACTTACGTCGGAAAGCTTCAAGAGATATGTTAGATATTCTCTCCCTAACAAGAATCCCGTAAGTATTCCAGTCTACTCCAGACGTACACCATCTTTTAATGTCAGACGGAAGTACACTAGCTTGAACAGGGGTCACCACAATTTTAATTAATTGATGGTCACTCATGCCATACCCACTCATGATTCTCCAACTAAAGTCAAACAACCCTAAAGCTGCCTCATTGACGAGCGTCAAATCTATGTCACTCGCGCCAGCTGGACCATTATATGTGTACTCTACGCTGGGTACATTTAACACATGCACACCAGCAGAGACGCACCATTCAGCCAGCCGCTCTCCCCTCACCTGGTTCCTTTGGCCACCGTAACGAGCCATTTTACTGAACCAGAGTGACGAGCAAGCGTTGGCATCCAGGCCCAGGACAACAGGTGTGCCGCCCGCAAGCGACAGAACGTTATCCATATATCCTATATAAGGATCCAGCCCCTCGCCAAACCTACAATATAGACTTGCAAGGAAAAATTTTCCTTGCAAGCCTTCAACACATATGCACACGCCGTAGTCAGAGGCGCTGACCAGCATGCAGTGGGCACTGGCATCATTGACTACAACAGCAGAGAAGCATCTATTATCCGGAAATATTTTCATATCTCCGGGCAAGCCCACAACCTTGTTTCTGCTTTTATAGGGCTCCTGAACGAGAGCGAAACTGCTGCCATACTCCCTGATGCACTGACCCACATTGCACATGACAGCATAACTGCCATGACAGTTAAGTTGAAAGATGGAGAAGACGATCTTAGTGTCTAGCCGCCACCCTGGCGAGCATTGCACTGTAAATCGGACAGGCATGGGACATAATCAGATGCCCAGCCGGCTTCTTTCTGAATGCACAATTTCGGCACTTGGCCTCATTCGTGCACACATTACTTCTATGGCCAGTCTCACCACAGTGACGGCAAACAATCCCGTTTACCCTGCAGTCCTTGACCATATGGTCAAAACTCAGGCAGCGGAAGCAGACCGGCACCTCGTCGAAGGGACGCACCGGAAACGAGTACCACATCACATAGGCCCTTCCCGCAGTGGTGAGAATATCACTTAACCTCTGAGTGGTCTCTAGGATTACATTAACCTGCCCATCCCCGGCAGCCCATGGACGAGAAGTCAGACGGACGGACTTGTCAAAATCAACCCGGGTTATTCCCTTGTCCTCGAAGTTAAGCTTGAATAGCTCATCCATAAATTCCTTCGGCCCAGTCTGTTTGTCTACGTTGCGCACTATCAATTTAGGGCCAATCTTTTGAGGCACAGACACAGTAAGACCTGCCTCAGCGAACTTAGTGTTCGTCAGAATCTTTCCCCTTTCTTCAACTGAGGTGGTGCGAATAATCGCTCCACCACTCCGCTGGCTGGCCTTAATGTCGTGTACTCTTACACCAAGGGAGGGACCGACCTGAGCCGCCACCCTATCCGCCACCTGCTTGGGGGTGTCCACAGCGTTAACGCTTTGGACAACCAGCGACCATGTCTCCACCGGTTTAGGGGCCGGACCAGGTGCAGGCTCTCCACCGGCAGTAGGCACAACATTGCCAACTTTCACGGGCTTGTTAGTGTTATTTATATCTTTTTCTAGCTCGGCAATACGACCAGACAGGTGCGCATTTTCACGAACTAAATCCATCAGCACCTTCTCGTATTCGTTGGAAACAGACAACAGCGACCGTACCTCTGGTCCAGTGGAACCTATTTTGAAAAGCTTGTCATACAAATCTTCAGTCATCGCCTTGAATTTCTCAATGAAATCAGACTTACTGGCGACTTTAACATCCCTAAACTTCTTCTTACTACGTAAAGCAGTAACAGTAGCAATAGAAGAGGTGGACGAATCGCCACGCTCATTATTGGAATCCTCAAGATTCTTCTGCTTTTTCGCTGCCTCTCTTGACTCCTCCTTATCTTTTTCCCGTTTTTTTTTTCTATCTATTTGGGACTGCAGCAATAAACGTGCCTTTGACGCCCTATGAGGGTCCTCATCTGATACCTCCATATCAGACACCGAGTAAAAACTTAGTAATAATAAAGCAAGAACAATAAGTTTGTGTTTGCGTTTATTTATTATATGTAAAAGTGTATAGGAGAAGCGTTTGTCTCCACTAAATAAAAAGAAAATAAAACAGTATGGTAACAATTAAAATTAAAGACAAAATTGGTTTGTGCCTTCAGTAAGGTGGAAAAAAGCACTTACCATGTGTTTTTGACACTATGAATTACAAAAATCGTTTGTTTATTTTCCTTTTTTTTTTTTTTTTTTTATTTTTTATTTTTTTTTTTATTTTTATTATTTCAATGGGAAAAAGCCGCTGCGCAACAGCGTGGCGCACCACTATGGTTATGATTCACTATGATTATGATTATGATTCAATTTCTTTCTTATTCTTATTTATATTAAGACACTTATTTATTTTATTTATTTCAATGGGAAAAAGCCGCTGCGCAACAGCGCCGCGCACCACTATGATTATGGATTCAATTTCTTTCTCTTTTCCTTTTTATATTAAGACGCTTATTTTATTTTATTTATTTATTTATTTATTTATTTATTTATTTTTTTTATATATATATTTTTTCTTTCCTGAAACACGTGTGCTCTACACAAAAACACAATTATGAATGACCACGGGGGACACCTGCTTCGAGGTCGACACTGCTAGATTTAATGTATTGTAAAACGATGACAATAAACTTTCAATACTACCAGTTGAGAAATCAAGCCTCAAATGTGAAAGACACTGTTTCAGCAATACAATATTGATTTTATGAAAATCATAATATTTATTTAAAAAAGTTTGATTTGGTACAATAAGGCATTTCAACGAACCATCATTCATATGATGCATATTGATGGATCCTCAGGTAAACTAAAAGGTGGACAACGATTTACATTAATCTCGGGAAAATTGGCTAAGCAGAGATCAAGCAGTCTACCACTACAATTAGGGGTACGATTATATTGACCCAAATTGTGATCAAACTGAAGTAGGAATCAAACAGCCAGAATTATCACTGTTACACTAAGTGACTTGAGGCTAGTTGAAGTCACCCAATGCAACGACCAAATCGCTGGGTCTAGACCGCTTGGCCACTTCACAAATGACGGCAGCATGTTTCTTGTAAATGGAGATATCAGATTTTGGGGGAATATAGGAGCAGGTTATAAATAGATGTTTATTAGGCATTTTCGCACGATTGGGGATAAATTCAACGTCAGGAGAAGTTGGAAATTCAATTAAGCTGGACGGGACTGACGCAGATATGGCAATTAATACACCACCACCAATGCGATTCACTCGTTCATTTCTAAAGACTGGAAAGAATTATGAAAAAGTTGTAACGAATGAAGATCGGGTTTTAGCCAAGTTTCAGTTAAGGCCAAACAGAAAAACTCCGTGCTCACTGAATTTAGAAAAGTAGAACGAATTTTTGAATTTAGGCCCCTAACATTTTGATAAATGAGAGATAATGGGCCTGAAGAAACATTTAGTTTTTTTAAGGCGACAAGACTATTGCTTTGGTATTACGGGGACGATCTCGAGCGAAAAATTCCTTAATTAAGGATCCTACTGGCCACAGTGATTTGTTTAACAACATATCACTGTTTTCAGTCGGAACTAATATTTTAAAAGAGGAGATTGCCCTAGATTGAGAAGCAGCCATTTTGAAGATGCTAACGCGCTTTAAGTTGACTGATGGGACTTTCGGGGCCAGATAACTTTTTATGTTATCCACCGATGTTTCAGGTGCCAGTGTTGACACAAATATAACTTTTCTGGGAGGAACTGCCGTCAAGCAAATGTCATTACTTGGAACATGAGGGGGGTTCACGACTGGGGAGTTTTGAGTTGGGGAGAATGTAGATCGCCCTTGTAAAGGCACATAATTGTAGATTTCATAAAGAAAATTAACTTTTGAATAATATTTTTCACATCAATAGAGATCTTGTTCAATGACGTGTGTAATATTTTGAACAGTCCTAATAATGTTCTTTTCTAACTTTTTTCTTTCAAATATTTTTGTGCCAACGTTGGCCACTATAGGCACATATATGGTTGACAGACCCTTGGCTGCGGGTGACTTTGTTGTTGTGTTGACTTGCTAGTAGACTGTTGACGAAATTGTGGTGCGCTCATTGCGGTTGGTAAGAGCGTGGTTTGTTGTAGTCGTGATTGTTGTGGCGTTGAGTTTACTGTGTTTGTTGTGACTTCCATTACCACCCTTGCCGTTGTTTGTTGTTGCGGTGACAGTTGATGTTAACGCTAGCGATGTTGAGTTGGCGATCGCTGTTGTCGTTGTTTGCTGTGGTGGTAGTTGCTTGTGTTGTAATTCTAGTTGTGTGGATCTTCAGGCTGGGATGGCGATAGCCACCTGTTGCCGTTGATGTGGTAATAGTTGGGATTACCGCTAATGATGTTGCGGTTATGACAGTTGTTATCGTTGGCGTTGTTGATTTAAATGTTGATGCTGTTGCTGTGATTCTGTTGATGTAATCGTTACGCTGCTCGGTTGGCATTTGTTGTTAATGTTGTTTATGTAAACGTGGGCGGTGCTGTTGTGATGCCATTGGCGTGATCGTTGTGCTGGTTGGATGGGATTTGGCCTTCGTATCGCGATGTGCCCATCTTATGGCATTCTGTATGGTGGGCATGGGGCGTTTGCTAAGTTGACCGATATTACTGTTCGCGAGGCTGGTCGGTTCCGGAGGACGGTCACTGGCGTCGTTATACTCCACGGCACCCCGACGGAGTTGCGCGCCGTCCGGCTCTGTAACCGACAGGGACGCTAGTGCGCGGACTAGCGTCACCTGTTCATCACAGTTGTTAATTTTGGCGGCATCGGGGGTCTCACGTTCCTCCGTTGTCGCAGCCGATGCTGAGCTGCTCGATTGAACGTTGCATCTCGGTGCCTCCACCGGTCCGCGGGGAACCCTCACGTGGCGTTGTCGCTGTCTTATACTAGTTTAATTAGGGTTAGTAATTCCCTGGGCACTTGGATGTTTTGTTTTCTTTTCTTGTTTTTCTTTTGATATATTTTAAGTTCCCTCCTTCTTTTTTGGAATGTTTTCTTGTTTTTTTTTCTTTTTATTTTTGTTGATTTTCTTTCTTCTGGGTTTCTTATTATTATTCCTTTTGAATGGTTTTATTCTTTTCTGCCTTATTTATTTTGTTTTCTTTTTTCCATTATCCCTTACAAGTTTCTGTGTGGTTAGTAGCTTAGGTCTAAGTGTTTTCCTTTGACAATATCTATTTGTTGTTTGAGTTCTTTATACGAGAAGTTAGAAAAGTGTTACCGAATTGAAATTTTCAAGGCTCGAGACAAACGCAGAAATATGGAATACTAAAACTCTATCAGTGTTTATTTCTTACTATTCGTCACGTAAAGGACCGAAATTGATAGTGGATTGAGTAAGCTTTTCCAATCACACGCTAGTGGTATGTGCATGCGTGTGCACGCTTTCATTTAGGGGTAGTTGCCAAAAAACTTGCAAGAAATAGTTACGAGCAATAAATGTTTGGTTAAATGCTGTGACACGTTAGCCTAGTACTCGGAAAAATTGTGGGAAAATGTTGATAAGCGTTATGGTTGTACGGTGCAATTGTAATTCTCGAATTCGCTAATTGGAATTTTCTCTTTTACTCTCCTTTTTTTATTTACTCTACAAATCCATTCTGCAAATCACTCCCTCGTTTTCTTTGTGTTCCGTCTTCTTTGCAACGCCTTTTATCCTATGCTGTTACAAGAAAGCAATCAAACTAGTTTCCCTGGTTGTTATCGGTTTTGTCGACATTAGCTTACATCTTGATAAGTAGAAGAAAACGTAAGTCTTATGAACCCAAAAGAATTTACTGGAAAGGATACGTGAAGCTATCTATGGAATAGATTTATTTACCCTTCAACCAATTAGCAACGGCTGTTTGTCTTGTTTGTGAAATGACTTTTCGTAGTGGATGGGCGGTCTCCTTTTTCAATGTGTTCTCTCTTTTGTACATTTAAGTTTCACCACTAGGAGGACGTGCTTGTTGTGGTTTGCTGGATGGAATTTTAATGTCAACTTTTTTTTTGAATAGTACTCGAAAGGGAATTAGGGATGTGTTGAATAATTTAATGTGCTCCCTTCTTACTTGGTTGGGAGCAGGTAGGGTACTGGACCAAAATTGTTTGTTTTTTATGGGTTGATAATAATAACAGCCGTGTGATTAGTTTCCCTTCTTTTTTAAGAATCTTCACTGCATAGCTTGACGAACGTTTGGGATTCTTCTTTTCCTTCTTTTTTTTTTGGGAATGGTTTGCTTTCTTGACTAATTGTACCTCTACCCTAAATTTCTTATTATTTCTTTACTACGTTTTGCTTTTCCTTTTTTTTTTCCTTTGGCCCACACAACTTTAAGGGGTTAGTAGCTTATGTATTTGTATGATTGTTATTTGCAACAACTTTCAAAATTTCAGAATAATAGATTTCATATGGATCCTAAGTTATTGGCCACCAATATATTTCTTCTTTGGGTTTTCTTTTACTGATTATTCTCCCTATTGTCTTTCTTGTAACGCTTATTCGTATATTGGAATAAAGTGCCTTTATATTTATTTTGGCTGTGGAGGTTTATTTATTGAAATATTTAGTTCCTCAAACCGTGTTTACAACTTCATTTGTGGTATTTATTTATTTATCGTCTTGTTTTCCTTTTTGGAGGTGATTTGCTTCATTGGCAAAGTGCACCTCTACCATAAATTTTGTATTCCCTTTTTAATTTTTATGGAATCTTTAAATTACGAAGACGGAGTTGCATTACTTGTTGAAACTAAATCTATTTTCCAAATTTTGGTAATTTCCGGTCAATATATTGACCGCAACTTTATACTTGTATTTCGGAGATTTTATCTGATCTTTAGGATCGCACTGTTACGAGAGAGTTTCCACCAAATTTGGACAGGGGTGGTCCTACTAGATGGTTATCACTTCTTTGCCCGTATTTCGATTGTAAGGATTTGGTAAATAGTTACAGGGCTGGCTGTGTTTCTCTTTCTATAACAGCAGGGCTTTCAGAAGTAGTCGTGCCAAACGTAACTAACTTTCGCTCTTGCGTAGATATCAACTGTTAAATTGCGCAGGGCTTATATATGAAACGTTTTATTTTTTGTTGAGTTTTCCTATCACTTTCCAACCAAATTGGTCGTCTAGAAATTTGGCTGCAATAGCAAAATTCTATATCTTGTGCCCATAAACTCTTACGCTTACGAAAATAATAGCAGCATAATGAGGACAATTTATATTCTCGAAGGAGGAGTTTTACGAATTTCAAATATTCAAATTTTACAATTCAAATATTTTCTTTTAACAGAATATGCAAACGCTTTTATCTCTTCTTAGAACATTCTAAACATTCGATATCTCAAAGTAGTATAGATTATTCTATTTATAAGATACCGTCGAAATTGAGGAAGGATAGAGCACAAGGTTTTTTCCTTCTTTAACAAAAAAATTGATTGTTTTGAAACCACAGATGCGTGCTATTACCCGATTAAAATTTCAAGTTATATTAACTTGATTATCAACGACCAATAAGGGGACTGTCGGAAACGAACAAAAAGGAAAAACAAAATCATCATTTTGTTCGTCGACCAACTTAAAATTTTAAGACCACGGTATAGAAGACTTTCACAACTAGTTCTGAAATATAAGCAGTGCGAAATATTTTTTCTGCTGATTTATTTTGTTTTTTTCTTCAAAAATGTAAAAACCAAAGCGGGCGTCGTCGACGTAAATGAAATAGCCGAGAACGGATCCGCAAAATTAATTATCAGAATTAGTTAGCTCGTGGCAATTTGTAATAATACTAATAATTTGAATATATTTAGACAGTGTCATATACCCTTACCCAAAAGCTAGTATTTTTGGATGGACTGGAAAAATGTTATGAAAAATGCGTTCGCTTACGATATGTGTGCCGGTGAACGTGTACCGGTGTTTTATTAAAGTCGTATTGCGGTTTTGCTGTTGATGATGTTGTTGTAGTCTATTGTCGCTGTGTGGTGGAAATGCGCTGAAGGTTGGTTGGCAGTTGTCGGGTGGCTCAAGTGCACCGGACCTGCTTGCAATTGTACTTGCCGTGTCTGTTGTGGCTGCAGCAGCAGCAGCTGCCCCCAGCCGGCCCCTCCTTGTATAGTTGTTGCTGTGAGGTAGGTGTCACTTTCTTTCTTTTCCTTTCAAAATCGGTCTCGCCCGCAGTAAAAGTATAAATATGTATAAGAACCCTACATAAATAAAAGAATTTTTTTATAACATAATATTTTAATATATAAATATTTATAAAAACCCTACACAAAACATTAAACAAAAATATATGTACATTATAAGATCACGGTAGAGGCAATAACATCGATAATTGATAGACCCAAGAATGATCATTTATTGTTAAAGATCATTCTTCCCAAGAGGAAAGGTGTAGCATTATCGATCTATCCCACTCTACCGCTTTTACAAGTTATTGCTAAGTTTACATTTTATTACATTTCAAATGTGACACCTAACCTAGTTAAGATAGCCTAATTTAGTTGTAACCCATATTACTCGTAATTCTAGCAATAACCTATTTTAATTATGTTATTCGCTTAAGTTAGCGTTAAATTATTAGTTATATAAGACACCTGACCATACCTCAGTCAGGTCAGAATATAAGCAAGAATCTAAAAGAAAAGTAACAAATAAAGACTTTAAAATAATCAACTAAATAAAAGAACCTTTAATTTTGAGTGGTGTCACTACACCACTTCGCAGAATCGATCTTTGCTTCTTATGATATTTAGATGAACAATTCGCCAATTTATTAACACGTAAAAGAACTACTGAACGCTATGCTTAAGTCGCGTCTTTAGATGCTTGGTTCATTTCTATATTTTCCGCAAAACTGTTTAACTGGTGGCGGTTGATTACGACGTAGGACATGGATGAATTTGTTTCACTTAGCACGGTTTAATGCGATCTTTATTTTTATTACTCTTTCGCTTCTATGTGCAATCTTGTTAACAATCGAGTTTCGTCCTTTTTCGAATATATATTTCGTTTGTTTGACTGGTCCTTTGTTTTTTTTGGTATTTTTTTTTTCTCTCAGTACCTTCGCGTTAAATGCTTTTGTTCTATTTGTTTTGTTGTTCTTTTGTTAATTTGAACTTTTGCAATGATTTCGTTAATGTTTTTATTTTTGATTTCCCGATTTATGTTATATTATCTGTCCTTTTGTTGAATTCAATCTTTATTTATAGCCGTTTTAATTTTCTATATAATTTTTTTTTTTGCTTTTTGGAATTTCTTACACTGTTTGCCACATGTGCACCAAGCTCTTTTTTTCAATTGTCCGGTTCATGTATGGTTTTCTTTGCGTTTTTGTATTTTTTTTTTCTTTACTCACTCACGTGTGCTGACGTAATGCCTTTGCGATGTATGCAAAGTGCATTTCATCCCTTATGTTGATGAATTGCGTGTTGTGTGTTTTGTCTTGGTTTTTTTTTTAAAATACTTTACATTTGTTTGTCCAATGTGAGTTTCTTGTTTCTTTTTATGCTTTTATATAAAAACTTTCTTTTGTTTAAATGGTGCTGTCGATTGATTTTTGATTTTTTTTTTGTTTGTGGTTTGTTTGTTCGTTATTTATCTATTTTTTTTTTTTTTGTGCTTTTCTATGACAGTCTTTATTTCTGTTCGATGGTGATGTCGATTGTTCTTTCGTTTTTTTTCACTGAAGACTTCACTCGCGTTTCAAAGATAAGGGTCCGTGCTCGGGCGCCACTTGTGATGACGTTTCGTCCCTTTCCTAAGGCTGGGCAGCTCAGCGGCGCAGGGAAGGAAAAATCACAAGATATTTATTGATTGCAGGGACCTTTATTTTATAGATTTCGTCTTTTACACTTTCAAACTTTCAAACGCATCTCTACGACCAAAACTGAACTTACTATGTCTAAGGCTAGAACTCCACTAACTTAATCCATTTTTATATCCTACTCTTAACCTATCCTTAGCCTACTCTTAATCTATCCTATTCTATTCTTAATCTACTCCTATTCTATCTTAATCTATTTATATTCTATGACTTTCCTACTCTTATGCTAGGCCTATCCTATTCTGATGCTATGTCTATCCCATTCTTATCCTATCTTACTTACCTCTCCCCAGCTGGAGACGGAGAACCCGTGAGACCCAAACCGAGGGACGACCTTCGGTCCTCACAATATTTAAGTTCATATTAAACTGAAAATTGCTAAAATATCATATTTACTTAAAAAAAAACGAAAACAACAAGAAATTTTTTATCGTACCTGTGATTCTTCGGTGATGAGTATAAACACAATGAGCTCTTTGAATATTACATTCTCATGAAAATTGATTTTTTGTCAATATGAATTTATTTTATGAAAATAAAGATTTAAACTTAAGCTACATGAATAACTACATTAAGAAATATTCTGCAATATGACTTCTAAGTTTATTTCGCGTGTAGCGATAACATTATATGAAATTTGGAAACGCCTGTAATAGGTGATAGGTGATTGCTTGGTGCAGACTTTTCTAAATTAGCTTATTTTGCTATTTGACACATTATGTTATTATAAAAATTAGATTATGAAAATAATCTTTCGGTTTGTTGACCGAATTTGTAGCTAAAAGAACGGATGTTTAAAGTTCGATTAATTTAACTCGTTGTTATTTCAAGCACAGCGCTGATCCTTATATTCATGTAATAAGGGTTAAGATACATTTGAATTTTTCTGCGCTATTTATAAAAAAAACGTAGAGCGAATTGAACTAGATTTTGAAATTGGTTTCATTTACTGCGTAAATTCACAAAATTACTTCCTGCACTAACACTGTTTTGCTGGGATTGCTGCTGGGTATCCACAGACATATTTGAAGTAGAATTTAAAGGTTTAAGAGAATTATACCTAGCTGAATGATTGACACAATCATAGGCTTTGCTAATGCGCAGGGAAAGCATAACAACCATTTCCCCAGATTTTTCTAAATTAGCTATGAAAAAGGATAGTTCATTAACGTAACTCATTCGTAGATTTGCGTTTCTGATAGGCGTAAGAACGAGCTGGAATAGTGTTCCCAGCTTTCAAGAAATCCTTCATGCATAAGCATGAAGTTGATAATCTTTTTGAATACACATATTGGCGAAATTGGTCTGAAGTTACTTAAATCAATTAGATCTTTATCTGCCTTAAGAATGGGAACTACTTTGATACATCGCAAATCGGAGGGTATAGAGTTGATAGACTAGGAGTTATTAATTGCATGCAAGAGGATGCTTAAGCTTCCTCCAAAAAGTGCTCTGAGCATGTCGTACTTAACTCCATCACAACCTGCAGCAGTAACCCTCTTTCTGGAATGTAAAACATACATTAGCTCAAGCAATGAAAAAGGTGTATTATTGAGACTACTAAAAGGAAATGAAGGGATTGTAATCGGATTGACACTTGGAAAATAGCTCTTGAGCATAGCCAAGTACTTTTTATTATCATGGTCGTTCCATACAGCACAACCGCTTAATTTTTGACTAAAATGTCGATGACCATTGATGTAATTCCAGGAAAAACGCAGATTTTCATTACTGTATAAGTCTTTAATCGTAATAGCTCTATGTGTCCTTTTCGCTTTTCCAACTACAGATCTCCTCAGTGTCTTCATATATTCAATGAAATTGGCTGGATTGGCATATTTACTCATTTTTTTTCGTGCAGTTTGGTGTTTGTTTTAAATAAAAACGGAACCCTGGCGGATTTATTCGTGTTACTAGGTGCTTGATCATAGCGCGTATTAGCACAATGAGACATTTTTTCTTACTATTCCTTAACAAGATTAAAAGGGATTATTGAACGGATACATTCTTTAAGCGCAGAGCTTAATCTATCAAGTTTCAAGGAACGGAAATTGTTGTTCGAAATTATTGGCCGCTGAGATCTTTTTACAGGCGGATTGGGGGATGAGCTGGGGAAAGGCTTTGCAGGTGAAATGAAAATAACAGATTTCCGACCTCATTAAATTTCTTCTTTGTTAAAGTCTTATTAGCGTTTTCAGTATCACCCTTGCTCGAAATAGTGGACGAGTTCGCCAATGGAAGGAAATTCTCATTGTAGGAATTGTCATCCAAACATTCAAAGTAATTTGAAGAAAACTTCTCTTTCACTTCTTTATAGGAGAGATTTTTAATGGCCATGATCTTATTGATGTTTAATTTCAGCTCCCTGTTCGGGCAACACTTGTTGATAGTGTTGTGCTCATCTGAACCACAGGACAAGCACTTCATCTTCTCACTTAGAGCATTGCTTTAAGGGTACGAAGTACTTCACCGGCAGATAACAATATTTAAATTTTGTTGACTTAGGGAGGGCTTTCCCTTTGAAGCCGATTTTGATGCCGGTTGTGGGAATGCACTCATTCTTGTTGTTGGGATTCCTTCTTTGAAAACGAACAGCGGATTTGATCGGAATATCGGACACGGCGTTTTTAATTATATCGTCTACACTGTATATACAAGCGATGTTTCGAATGACTCCGAATCTCTCAGTGAATAATGTCGGTATGTACACCTTTAAATTGTTTTTAGTAAAATCGTTATTTGTGATAAAGTTGTTGGCATTGGCAGCAGAGCTGAAGAGCAATTTGGCTCTGGCCTGGTAACCGCTTTTAATTCTTACAAGCTGTACATGGTGAAATTCTTCAGGTAATAGTAAAAAAAGAGATCAGAGTTGACATTCAAACGGTTCCCTTCAGCGTTTGCACACGTTTCGACAAAAAGTACGAAATTGCCCTTCGACAAGCAGTCGTACAAATTGACCTCGTGATTTGGAATGGCTGTGGCACCCAAGTCAAAGGGCTTGTCGACTGCCTGTTTACTAAGCACGATTGAAACATTTGCGTTAGCCTCCCCTTCGGGAGATAAAAGAAACTTATTTTCACCCATCCTCAATCTCTTGGTGTGCCCAATGGCATTGATATAAAAATCTTCGAAAACGCCTCTATCAGTAGTTGTAAGATCAGATCCAGTCGCTAGGGCTGTTGTTGATGATTGGCGCAGAGCCTGTTGCCTCAGTAGAGCAGGGTGCTATCATTTTGGTGATAACGCAGAGCCATCAGTCATGGCACTCGCCTCCCATTGGTGGAGTATCGGCTTTCCGACATCGGATTGTTGGATCGTTGGCCGTTGATCCCATCAGCTCTCGTGTACCTCTGGCTTTCCGACGTTGAGATGCCGGACCGTTGGCCAGGAAAACTGTTTTTGACGTTTTTTTGTACATTTTTTAATTTCGGGATTTGCCTGTGTAAGCCTTGTCTCAGCAGAAAATACTAAGCGAGTTCAATACAACAAAAATGCAGGGCATGAAAAATTGAATAAAAATCAATGCAGGGCATGAAAAATTGAATAAAAATCAATGTAGGGAATGAAAAAATCACAGGGAGTCGGGCTGATGTTGTTTTGGCTGTTATCACGGGAAACACGGACCAAAAATCCGAACGAAAAAAATTTAATATATATATATTACTTTTTAATTTTTTTCTTTTTCTCTCCTTCCTCCTTCTCTCCATTTCTTCATTTAAATTTTTAAAAGATTTGGTTACTTTCTTAAACCTCTTTTTTCCTTTCTTTCTTTTAAATTATTTAAATTGTCGTAAATTTTCTTTTTTTTCACTAACACCGGCAAAGCCCAAAAATTATTCAGCTGCCGTTTGCCGAAATAATGATCACCTTGGCTTGGTTAATAGCACCATGTTTATTGCTGGAACAGATGGTCAGAAATAATAAGTTTTTCTCTGCAACTGGAAGTAGTCTTCGTAGATATATTTACTGAAATGTTTTAGAGAAAGTAATTATAAAACTATTTGGTCTGTACGAGCTTACCACATTTTCTGATTTCGGTATTACATTTATTAATGCGTGTGTCGCATCTTACATCAAGAAGTGCCCTCTTGCTTCTTAGCAAACTTGCGAATCTTTAGCTAAAAGCGAGTCATTAGTTCGTCTGTAGTTGGGTTGCTTGTTGAATTATCAAAGAGAAAAAACGTTCATCTACTATCGGCTTGTTCGCGAAGTTAACTCAAGTTACTTTTCTCACCTCTTCTTTGATTGCATCAAGTAGTGTACGCTTGGTAGGCAAAACCGTAGGACGTGGGCTGGCTACAAATTTCAATATTTTGAAGTCATACATAGTTAAATAGGCAGAAAAGTTTCTTGTAGACAATGAGCAATGTTCTGTACTTTCCGCAAATTATTTCTGCGCCAACTTCTGGACCTATCGCTTTAAGGAGTAGTACGGTTGCTTAAGATATTTGAGAGATCTCCATAAGTAATGTTCATCAGATATGCGTAAAGTGATGCCCATTAAAAAATTATTAATTGTTAATTTCTTATCGCAACCAGACGTAAGTCCAGATTCTCTGTAGCTCTATTGAAATTTCTTAATCTTTTCTTCTTTCTTATAATTTCCCTCATTTCAAGGCTTTATTGCAATTTCTAGGCTCTTCAAAATTTCTGCCGGCCGATATAAAACTAACTTAGAAACTAAGATTTGTATAATCTTTTACCGCATCATCAATTTCAGAAGAGCTTTGCAAAGTCTGCTTAAAGTGTAAATTGTTGGCGATCAATCTTTCAGGAATCAAACGTTATGAAACGTGCAATTAATAGATCAACTTTATAAAGTTTCTTGTTGTTTAATTGTTAGCTGGCAGAATAATGTTCAGATGACTTATCAATAATTTTAACAATATAGAATTCCAGAACTGAACTGAATGAGTTTAGGTGCATGTACCTTCTGGGTGGCAACCGTTTTTATGACCGTTTTTATACCAATGGCTTTAGATCAATGATTCTTTTCATACTAACTTTTTATACTATAACGAGTTTAGTTTTTCGTTATACAATTTTAAATTTAACTTAATTGAAGAGAACTTAAAATAAATAAAGTTAAATGAACATAATTCCAATGAGGAATTGTTTTCTAAGACGATATAAATAAAAAAGTCGATAGCGAATGGTAAGGCATAAAGGCTAAAAAGTGTAATAAAGAGTTATTGTTTTAAGATACCTCATAAGTCTATGAAAATGATCGGATAGGAGTATTCATATGTACTGTATCAGGACATTCATTGCGTGCAATTCGTCATCCAGAAATTTTTGGAAAACTGTGGCAGCTGCGCTATCTTTGACAGAAAAATCTCTTTCGAATTCGTGAAACGATTAATAATTGTAAGAAGATTTCGCTTCTTTTCTGACAGTAGAAATAATCAGTAAAAAGTATGTCCATGTGGATGTCTACTCCGTTAAAATAGGAAAGACGTCAACGGTTGCGATGTGTAATTTTAGCCAACTGACATTGCTGGAAATTTCTACACTATTTGTTGATGTCTTGATACACGGATGGCCAAAGAAAAGATGAAAATATTAGTTTTCATGTAGCCTGAGATAAGTTCCCCTAAATTTTGAAATATTTTGATCATAATTTACGCAAATGCGCCGTTTTTGGATTGTATTTTGATCATAATTCATGCAAGTGTGCCCTTTGTAGAATATTGTTGTGTGTTGTATCAAGTGTTAATGAAATGTGAATGAATGAACAAAGACTTTTTAAGCTAAATTGATAGCGGCGTCGACACTTTTCCATACTTAGTTGTAGCAGACGTTGGAAAAATTGATCTTACAAAATATGGTGATACTGCATCGTTATGTTGTTGGCCAGGTACTTGTTGTGGCCAGAAGATACTTGTAGTAGATATGTAGTCTTTTACATCTAATTTTTTCTTTTCTATTGTAAATTTGCCAGGCGTTTCAAAAAGTATGAACGTGCTCGCTCGCGAGAAATAGCATTTCTGTCACTGAGTGACCACATCATGCGGAATGAGTTTTAAGATTAAAGAACTAACATTTGGCGATATGAAATGTTAAAAATACAAAAATCCGATTTTGACAAGAGGTGATCACGAATAGGCTGAACCTTGTCATGTGATGATCTGGTTATGATCTGGTTTTGTGATCCTGGAAAAATGCGACAAACCAGAATTATTAACCGAACGCGATTTTTATAATCCAATACAAGACATCCGATTGAATGCGGATTGCTGCGCTGTAAGAAAAAATGATGTGCAGCCGCAGAACGTTAACCTTGTTTAATACTTTACAAAATGGCTTTGTAAGCTACATGACCCGGTTCTACTTTTCTTATGTAATCAATAGATTAAACGGGTAAATAAAGAAATTGAAAATTAATAACATATTGATATGAATTGTCGTTTAATGTGTCTCTATTAATATAAATTATTTTGGAAATAAAAATGTTTAAATGCATTGAAATATTTACAAAGAATTTTTAATTACTTTATATTTGAACTGATTGTCAACATATTCTTAGAATCTTCTCGTCTTCATTTTTCTAATGGAAAAAATTGGAATCCTTTCTTACTTTTCCCTCTAAAAGTATATGGAAATAGAAATGCATGTTTAAGCTTAAATTGTTTGCAATATCATTCCTGTAATATCTTTTTTTTATCATTAAATCATTTCGTCTTTAATATTTATATTTGAATCGCGCTCAGACCTTGGTTTATAAGGGCATTCTGGGCAACTGTGGTAGGAAGTGAGCAATGTTGCAATGGTTTTTGCAATAAGTGGTCCGGGCAGTTTCTCATTAAATATAACCCGCAACTCTCAACCCTTCAAAAAAAAAAAAACAATAATCGTTTCTCAAGAATAAATCTGCTTGAACTTACTCATTCTTTTTTTCCATTCTTATTCCTTGTATTTCACGATCGTAATATTCTGAATACTCTTCTAATTCATCTAATTTTTTCAACATTTCTTCATCCACTTCATACACTTCACCTTTATCATTATGACCGCGACCGCATTTATCCAGCAAGAATGGAATATTAAATCGAGTACTTATAATCAGTGGATATCTTTCAAATAAAATAAGCACTTGTACGAATATATGGTAAGAATTAGGAGAAAATTTTTCAAAATAGGGCAAAATCGAACGCCAGGTCTATAAAAATTGTGTAAAACTATTCAGGAGACGTACAAGGGGATATAAATGCTTATTTTTTATACATTTATATATACAAGATTACATATTATATTTCAAGCACTTCAAGCACTTGTACGAATATATGGTAAGAATTAGGAGAAAATTTTTCAAAATAAGGCAAAATCTAACGCCAGGCCTATAAAAATTGTATAAAACTATTCAGGAGACGTACAAGGGGAGATTTTCAAATTTTTCGGGTCTATAAAAATTGTGTACGACTATTCAGGAGAGGTACAAGGGGAGATAAATGCTTATTTTTTATAC
>NW_023998531.1:267622-315940 GCF_014805625.2 Glossina fuscipes
ACTATTCAGGAGAGGTACAAGGGGAGATAAATGCTTATTTTTTATACATTTATATATACAAGATAATATATTATATTTCAAGCACTTCAAGCACTTGTACGAATATATCGTAAGAATTAGGAGAACATTTTTCAAAATAAGGCAAAATCGAACGGCAGGTCTATAACAATTGTATAAAACTATTCAGGAGACGTACAAGGGGAGGTAAATGCTTATTTTTTATACATTTATATATACAAGATTATATATTATATTTCAAATCAACTAAAAAGTGTTCAAATCAACTAAGAATTTTTCCAAATCAACTAAGAATTTTTCCAAACCAACTAAAAAGTGTTCAATTGAAAAACGAATCATAAAAGCGGATTTAAATACAAACGTCCATACATACTACGGTAAGTCCATTTATATAAATTAAATTCAGAACGAAAGTAAATAAATAATACATAAAAAGCTTTTATTTAGATTCATCGAAATATATTGAAAAATATTTTTTTTAATTTACATATATATAAACTTATGTACAGATCGGCTTTGTTGCCTTTCTGAATGTAGAAAATTCTTCATTAATTTCTATGTTCACATCGTCACTTATTTTAACTTATGGAATTGATTCTTGTTTGTGGTGGTTCCCGCGCTAGCAATTATCTGGATGATACGATACACAAACTAGTTAAAAAATTTATCCCGTCAGTTGAAGGCGGTTACTGTTATATCCGTTTTATGTGAACTTTTTACACCTATTGAATTCTTTTTCTAAATGATTTATACACTTCGTTTTTAGAACATGTTTATTTGAATTATATCATACTTCAATTTCATAATATGTATCTGTGCAAAAGTATAAGCATGTTTTTCCGGAGAGAAATTACACACTAATCAAAATACATGTAAAATTCAATATCGATACGGGCAAGCCTAACTTGGGGAGACCAATCTTAAAATCCAAATATGAAACTAGCTAAATGTACTCCTTTTGATAGCCACTGATGAGATTTAAAAATGGGCCCGTGTGAACAAAATTTTCAAGAGTTATGGAAAAGTTCGTTGAAAAAATTCGGCTAATCGGACAAGCATGCCCGAAATAAAACAAAAAACTGAAACTTACTGTGCGTGGCAGATCTCCTACATAAATAAGTATTTTGTATTTAAGAGATGAAATGGACTTGACTTTCATATGTAGCTTTTGGATAATACCAAGGATTGATTGTCAAAGTGATTTTGTCAACGATGATCTTTTCCCTTCTATTTATCAGAAATCGCAAATTTACCTAAAAACAGGTCTTACATTTGCCCAATCCTAACCAAATAAGATCAACCTGTAACTTGTAGCATATGTTGTACAAGCAGCAGACAACTCTCAACTAAGAAGTTAATTAATTAAATAATTTTATCAACTCTAGAAGACCCAACGTTTGGCATAACTTATTTCTATCAAAAGGATTATCTTCATTCGCTATTTTTGTCGACTTGCCATAAGAAGTTAGAAGTTAGTAATTCAATGTTAAAAAATGATTGCAACAGGTCCACCATAAATGAGGAACTGAAACAACCCCGAAAAAAACAATAATTTGTCATATTTTCGTCTATAAGTTTCGATCCTTCGAAGATATTTCGGAACACACATTTCTTCACAATTTTTTTTCACTTAGTTTTGAATTTTTCTATACACATCAAAAATATGATTTCTCAGTTTATTTCGAAAAGAAGAAGTCTTGTTGGGATTATCTACTAAACCATTAGAATCATATAGAATATTTTCCAAATTCACATCACCACTCTGTTTAAGATCATATATTGGCTGCGAAATGTAGGGAACATTTGATTCAAAGGATTTTCCTACAAACAAAAACATATTTCTTTAGTAATTCTTTGCTTTTTATTTTACTTAGGCTACGTCTAGCTTTTTGGTTAAATTTTAGATATCTTGCAATTTCTAAATGTCAATTAGAAAACTTGTCACTTAGCTCCCGAAAGGCCGCTTAGAAATTTTACTCAAACATCGATATCCCTTCAATAATGCATATATAATGCATATATAGATTGCTCGCTCAAAAGCAGATTACTAATTTTCTTTTCCAGTAAAAGTAAGACTGTGCGACATGGAATTAAAGTTTCTTACAAGAACTAATACAAATTCCATACAATTGAGAATGTTTGAATAAATTTCTTTACATTTATTGTGCCACTTTCGAGAATAAGCGTATACAATTATCAAGAATTTTGCATGTATTGTGCGCCTTTCGACAATAAGCGCATATTCGTTCTCAATAATTCAACAGGCCTTTGTAAAAAAGCCATCGATGCGAGAATAACCGTATATATTCTCAATAATTTGTACAGAAATTCCAAACAACTGAGAAAATAAAAATTCCAAACAACAATATTGTTAGCATAATTGCATGTCGTATAAGTGGTTATCGGTGACACTGGCCGAACGAAAACACATGGTGGATCATGGATTTCCTGGATTTTAGAATTTAGTAGCTTTATTATACATCTAAAATACTTTATATATATAAATATATATATATAAAAGAAATATATATATATATATATAAAAGAAATTATTCTTTTTAATGGTTTCTTGATTGTTTCCGATTCTACTTCCTTGACTTGGTCAAGGTCGCTTGGGGAAATAAAATCAAACTAGCGATAAGAATCTACCTGAACGAATTATTCTATACAATTCTTTGTTTCAATAACTATCGGAAATTTTTACTGAAATATTCCATTTTAAATAAATAAAGAATTTATACTGAATACCCATAGTAAAGCATTCGGATTTCTATTTTGGATGTGCCCCCTTTTGTTAGCAAATCTAAAATTTATATAGAAGAATAATTAATATATATTTGAATAGCATTTCATTGGTACTATTTGTAAACATGTGAAAAATTATCAAAACTCTTTTACAACATTATATTATTGAGGTTGCTGGAGCATCCCATAATCAATATGGATACAAGTAATACTTCTTTACAGACTGCACTTAGACTCTTCAAGACTTCTCCCATTCATGGTCTCGTTTTTTTAAATATTTTGCATTAATACCAACTTGGACCGTCAGGCGGATAATAAAAATGATAATCAATTTAATCTTCTAGATTTTGTGAAGCATAAAAATTTTGTAAAGATATTTTGAAAACTCTCGACATTACAATGAGACGAACTTTTCGGTTTCTCTCTGTCGTTTTCGCCAAAGCATACATTTTGCACCACGTCAGTTGACCAGTTGGATCTGGTTTCGCTGTTTATATTAAAGCATTCTACATTTTGTATTCTCCAAACGCTTCAATAAACCTCTGTGAAATTTGTAGGAATGATTTGTATTACATACGATCCAACGTTACATTCCGTTCAATCTACAGTGCGTTGAAGCGAAACTTTCAGTTTCAAAGTAAGTAAGACTGTAATCACATTTATAGACATAAAGCTTTTCGTATGCGTGCATACTTTTCTTATTATGTTTCCAAGTATAAGTATACAAAATAAAAAA
The DNA here is from genome assembly GCF_014805625.2 of Glossina fuscipes. Lineage (NCBI taxonomy): Eukaryota > Metazoa > Arthropoda > Insecta > Diptera > Glossinidae > Glossina > Glossina fuscipes. The sequence continues at coordinate 271,122 of NW_023998531.1, forward strand.
TAGATGGTTCTAACTAAAGAAGGCTTTCTAACAGAATTTCGAGTTGTATTTTTCTTTTTGGCTTAGAAAGTGTCGGAGAAGTCAAAGGATCACACACATTTTTAAACAATATATTTTTAATCGATCAAAGAACAATAAATGCCAAGCATTTTATGAAGTATTTTGAAAATATCTGGAAATTGTATTGTATTGAGTGTATACTTTTCCTTTTTTAGAAGCAATGCTGTATTATCTGAAGGCATCTCCAAACAGATAAAAAAATCGATGGAAAAAGAGCAAAAGCGACCAAGTCAAATGATGATGACATGTAAAATATATTTACTTGATCATAAAGTAGAGCGATGCTCCATTCACTTGATATATTCTCCAAATTTTTTTTAATAGCAATATTTGCTTGTTGGTTTTTCAACTTACATACATATGTACAAAACTCTAATTTTCAGAAAATAATGAGATATAAAAACCAAAAAAACCTTTAACCGAAATTTGTTATATAGCGCGAGTGTTCTAGTATAAGTATAGATATATCCTGTAACGAAAGGAAAAGAAAACATATTGCAATTTACTCATTTTCATTTATATATGGCGTTCATCATTTCGCTTCGGCAACAATATCAATATGTGTCGACAAAATATTAAATTAATAGTTTTTAGCATCATTTGTCGTTTATTGGGATCTACTGCAGAACGCTCGCTAGCAAAACAAATTTTCGCAGAGCAACAAGAAGAAGACCTGTACATACAAACTTAATCGTTGTTCGTTTGAATCCATATTTAAAAAATATATTAACTGGGAAAGTAGTCTTATTTTTATTTATTAATTAATGTTATTAATTAAAAAATGAAAAATGAATTTTAAGGTCGAAAGTAATTTAATTATCTTGATTGTTAACTGTTCCTTCGGCTAGCTTTGATGGGTCAGACAAATGGGCCGTCAAATGACCGAGGTAGGCGTCATTATCGATGCAGTAATTTATGATCATGCGCCAATGAGGATCCAAAAAGAGTGTGTCGGGGTTGCCGTATATCATAAGCAAACAACGAGGCCGAGAAATTGCGAGTTTCGTTGGTCTTTCGTTTCGTATGAATCCTAATCCATGGTGCATATCGTCACATATATGCTCCTTGCTTGATCTCACTCCTGAGATTAATATTATATCCCGTTCCTAAAAACAACCAAGCGAAATCAACATTAGTATTAATTCAAACTGTAATTTTACGAAGGTTACACCTGTCCTTGGAACTCCTCCACAATACCAATTTTATGCATCGCTACGTCGGCATCATCAAAAAGATTTCGCAAATGTTTAGCTTGTTTTATGAACGGTGTTATAATGCCAATCGATTCAGCTTTAATGTTATTACGATGAGCCGATAGCCTGTGTTGCTAGTGCTCAATGTCTTTTTTTAGTCTAAGAATTTATTTCATTAGTCTAAAATTAAAATAATAATAATAATAATAATAATAATAATAATAATAATAATGTTATTACGATACAATTTGGACGTCATTAGAAAGACCTTGAAAAATGAAATAAATTTTTTAAAATACTAGATAGAAAGGATTGTACTTTTAAACTAAAGAGAACTTACTTCCTTCGCTTCGTAAGGATTATACCACGACGGCGAGTTTTTTCCCTGCATATGTTCACTACGTATTCCGTGGAAGAATATGCCAAATGCTTTGGGTCGATTTGGTGATTGCGGCAGTAAGTCGTCAAGTTGCTTTAGCATTTCCGCTTCACTAGAATTCTCTCTTATCGTTGGTATCAACAGTTCATTATAAGCATTCACTATAGAGGGCAACGCCCGGTAATTGTAGAGTAAATTTGTAACCAGGCGAGGGTCAAAACCACATGCAAGGGGAAAACTATCAACGTTCTTAAGTATGGAGCACGCGAAAGAATTCTCTCCAAAAATGATGTGGATAAACCGCGTCTACGAGCATATTTGTTTATAACGACTGGTTGCAATCGATGGGGATCTCCAGCAAGGATTACCTGGCCATGCTCTTTTGATGCTTGAGCAACAGCAACCATAATTTCAGGTTCTGTGCACTGGTCGGCGTCATCGATTATTACATGTGTGAAATGGTGCGGTGGAAAGCCCATTTGCAAAAAATTTCCAAGTGTATCGCAAGTACCAATTATTACTCGATGGTGTCCTAAAAACTTCCTTTGACATCTTAGTTTGAGTCCGGACTTAGTCACAATCATATCATGTTTATAGGTGTCATCTATGCCAGTATCCCAATATTTGCCGCCTGTTAGGCAATACGGCATCAACTGCTCTGGTATATGAATGATGGTTTGTTGAATTGCCTTAATGTGCCAAATCAAACTTTTTAAATAATTATTATGATATTCGTAAAATCAATATTGTGTTACTAAAACATCGTCTTTCACATTTGACCCTTGATTTCTCAACCGGTAGTATTGAAAGTTTATTGTCGTCGTTCTACAATACATTAAATCTAGCTATTGCTGCATCTGTTCCGATCAAGCATTGTCGAGCTCGAAGTAGGTGTCCTCCGTGGTTTAATAAGACAATTAAATATCACAAGAATAGAAAAAACTCGCTATTCAAAAAATATTTGAAAAGTGGCTCTGCGCTCGACTATGTCGCTTACTCGGTGGCGAGGCATAGATTTAACTCCCTCAACCATCGTTATTACTGCAGATACCTTCAGTTCATTAAATCCTCTCTATTTGCTAATCCTAGATTTTTCTTTAAATTTGTTAACTCTAAAAGAAAAATGTCCACATATCCCTCTCATGTTTCTTTTAATGGCTCTGATTCCTCGGATGATTTTGAAATCTCAAATCTATTTGCTGAGTATTTCCAACGTAACTTTTCGATTGCTAATTTCGATTTATCAGCAAACTACCCATATCCTATAACTAACTCTGTTTCAATACCTAACTTGGTTATTTCGGAAGATGACGTTTTTAAAGGGTTGAGTTCTCTAAAATACAGCTTTTCGCCTGGACCTGATGGAATTCCATCATGTGTACTTAAATCTTGGAAGTTATGGTTAACCATATCAAACGCTTTGCTTAAATCTGTGTAAATAACATTTGTGCGAGAGCCACTACAAAAAGCCTTGAAAACATGATAGGTAAACTCTAACAAGTTGGTGACTGTAGATCGCCCTTTTCGAAAGCCGTGCTGGTGCGAAGAAATGTAAGAATTAATGGCAAAGGCCAAATGCTGAGTCAGAATACGCACGAACAACTTGGGCAAGACACTCAACTTGGCTATGCCTCTGTAGTTCTCAACAAATTGTCTATTTCCACTTTTGTGGATAGGAATAAGGAAACTACTCTTCCAACATGAAGGGAAAACACCTAAATACAAGGACATGTTAAAAATCTTTGAGATCACACCACATAACTCGACAGCGCAAGATTTAAGTACACATGATGGAATTCCATCAGGTCCAGGCGAACAACTGTATTTTAGAGAACTCAACCCTTTGAAAACATCATCTTCCGAAATAACCAAGTTAGGTATTGAAACCGAGTTAGTTATAGGATAAGGGTAGTTTGCTGATAAATCGAAATTAGCAATCGAAAAGTTTCGTCGGAAATACTCAGCAAATAGATTTGAGATATCAAAATCATCCGAGGAACCAGAGCCATTAAAAGAAACATGAGAGGGATATGTGGAAATTTTTCTTTTAGAGTTAACAAATTTAAAGAAGAATTTAGGATTAGCAAACAGAGAGGATTTAATGAATCTTTATATGCGGTGATATGCAAAAAGTGGACCTACATGGTTAGAAATTGACAAAGTTGATTTCTTTGTCAATTCACTTTTATAAACCATTTTTCACCACGAAATATTGAAAATTATATCTTTTCACTATACAAAGATCCAGATTTCGTATGAAAAGTTACATTGGAGCGGGTTGACAAAATTGCCCCAGCTGAATTAAATTTTTCATACCAATTTAGAATGTCCAAATGCTATCAGAGAGCGAGCTTTGTCGATAAATTTTGATATTGATAAAATAATAATGATAATAATGATTATTGACATATATATAATGTATTATTTCTCCTATAACCACTTTTCAAATGATGGGAAGTGATCGGAAAAGTGGACCGATCCACACCATTTTCCACAGCGTTCTTCCTGTCGCAAAGCATCAAACTTCATCAAAATATCCCAAAAATTTCAACCTATACCGACAGGCAGGGAAATGGACAGAGAAGCTTAGATCGATTGAAAAAACGATTCTGGATTGTTCGTTATAATAAAAGGTGGGTCTATTTTAAGCCCTACTGGATGTTAAATACGATCCTACCCCAAGTGGTGCAATAAAGATAGTTTACATTTTTCTCCTATCGTGTCGATGAAAATTTATTGCCCGATAAGTGCTTTATGAGGCGCTTTTACAATGCCATTTGCGAGGTGGCGGGGCATATGAAAATGCCGCGGATAACTTATGTGGATCAGGTCACGTTTGGATACAAATGAACTGTGCGGTTTCGGATGATGGCCACTATCGAGAAAGTTTATTGTCGGAAAAGAATAATGGTAAACAAGAAAATTTTGGTAAAGGTGATGATATCAATAACGACGAGTTTAAAGAAAATCGCATTCAAAAATCTAATTCGGTAAACAATTTCTTATATTTTCGTAAATTATTGAATTACATCCGTACATTCAAACTTGAATAAGCAAATAAATGTTTTTAATTTAGGTGAAATTTCTAAACATGGCTTATTAGTACATCTAGCCAATCCCCGTCTGAGCCAACGCGATCGTGAAGCCATCATGCGGTACTTCTGTGGTCAACAGCAACAAATTTAGCAAACCTTCCAAACTCAAATCGATATGATTTTGAATAATATATTAATAAATCATTACAAACTCTTCAAAATTTGACTATCGTGCAGCAAAACTTGCATACACAAGTTGGTGGTAAGCGCTTCCCCGCTATGTAACCTATGACGTTTGAAGAGCTGCAGAGTCATGCTAACATGCTTATGCAAAATGCTTTAATGAAACGACGAATTGAAGAGCAGAATAATTTGGGTCTGAAAAAGCTATTGAATGCTGCAGCCGTCCAACAACAACATATTCAGCAAATATTTATAGCAGGTTTAGGAGCTAATTATGAATTTGATTTTAAAAAAATTATTGCTTTATCTACTTTAAGACAATTAGGGTTAATAATAAGAATTTTGTCTATGGGTTATATAAAATTAGCATTTTTTCATTTATTAACTCATGCTTTATTTAAAGCTTTATTATTTATATGTGCAGGGGCAATTATTTATAATATAAATAATAATCAAGATATTCGTTTAATAGGAAGATTAAGAATTTCTATATCTTTAACTTCTTCTTGTTTTAATATTGCTAATTTAGCTTTATGTGGAATGCCTCTTTTAGCAGGATTTTATTCTAAAGAATAACTAGATATAACTAGAGAATTAAATTTTTTTTCAATAAATTATTTAAGAGATGAAGGGTGAATTAGAGGTTCTTGTTGCGTTGTCGGTGTTTCAATACGTGTGTGTGATATGCGTGCCTTTTAAATGCAATCTTATTGAAATTTGATTTCTTATTAAATAATGGTCTTACTACACATTGATATTTAAATGCTTTTGCACCTTAATTTGTACTAATGACGCGTGCATACATTTGTATTCATTATAATATCTTTATATCTCATCCTGATTTTGATAAAAGGTGTTGGCCTTATATTTATAACAATGCGTTTAAATCCGTTACTAATATTTGGCATACAGATATCTCGAATTTTTAAATTTAATTGATTTGGAGTTACCCATCGGAAGCTTCAATATACCCGAACGATTAAAACGGGCGTATCTTACTTTGAGTTACAAGAAGGACATGTTGGAAAACATTGAATATGTGTTCCCGACTCTTAAAGAAGAATTGAACATAAGTAACTACGTGAATCGCTTTCAAACACTGTTATATTTGGAAGAGATTGAGTGCTTTGTCAATTTTCGAAAGTATGACCGTGAACGAGCGCATTTCACACGTGAGAAAGAATATTTAGCTCTGACCATAGAAAATGAAAAGCTTTCCGAATGTCGTCCTTCGTTGGTAATTAGAGACATTGTTAAAGCCGAAAATCCCTGTGCCGACGGCAAAAATGCTAAACGCATGTATGAAGGAGTGATTCACAAAGTACTTTTCGATCGCATTCTGCTTAAATTCGATGCCAACTTTCAGCAAAAATATAATGGCGAAGATTATCGTTTAGAATTTTACTTCTCCCGGTATGGCTACCGGAAACACTACCACGCCGTCTTACGAGCGGTTAAGAATTTAGGCGAACAGTTCTTGTTTCCATCCGGAGCACAGACGCGTGGATGCTGACAATTGGATATACGGGTAGATGATGAGGAAAACCTCCTGTTAGGCAGTTACCAGTGTAAATGGCACAATTGCATACTGAACTCTATACAGAGAAAAGCCATAGCAAATATACTACGAGGAGAAGTTTACAACATGCCATACGTGTTTTTGGGACCCCCCAGCACAGGAAAAACTGTAACGCTAGTGGAGAGCACTTTGCAAATTTTTAAACTGATACCCAGTGGACATCTACTTGTAGGCACACCTTCTAATAGTTGTGCTGATTTAATAACAACGCGTTTGATTGAATCCGATGTACTCAAAATGGGTCAGTTTATATCTCTAGTGTCCCATAATCAAGTCGAAAAAGAACTTATTTGTTTATTTTTTGTTTATTTATTTATTTATTTATTCTAGTTATACTAGAAACTAAACAAATAACAGTCGAGTTCAATTGGCTCTTAATGCAAAACTTATATTAATTAATAATAAAATTTAGTATAAGTACAATAAAACAAACAAGAAGAAAAAAAAAGAAAAAGAAAAAAAAGCATGTACACTATCAGCATAGGGACACACTTACAACCGGTACAGAACCAAATTGCAAATGAACCCCTAAACCATCGCAAACATGCATAAGCCTGGCAACCGATAATAAATTGTCAATAATTCATTTTCGAAACGTAACGATTTTTTAGGATAAAAGCTAATTTAAATACGGCAGGTAAATCGCGCGTTTTAAGCAATGTTGCTTTAATGGACTTTAAAGAGTCCGACAACGAGAATAACTGGTAGACGTCATTTAGGTTCTTGCAAACGACTCTGAGCGGATTGAACAGCTCATAATTAAACTTACACTGACTAAGCTTAACTAAGATAAAGTGCCTAGAGAAGCGGTTAGGGACATTAAAGCTTATTTCACCAAGTAATGAAGGCGAGTCAATAGCACCATTTGTTACTTTAATTAGAAAGGAAACGCCAAGAACAAATCTACGTTTGTCAAGAGACGGTAGGGACAGCAGAAGCAACCTACTTTCATACGGAGGAAGAGAGACAATCGGATCCCAACCCAAATTTCTAAGGGCAAACAGCAAGAATTGCTTTTGAACAGATTCAATTGAATCTACGTAGCACCTATATGAAAGAGACCACACAACTGAGGCATACTCGAGTATGGGTCTAACCAAACACATGTACAGTCTTTTCGTAATGTAGGGATCATCAAACTCTTTGGACCACCTTTTTATAAAACCAAGCGCGGACCTAGCTTTGCTAATCGAGAGCTCAATATGCAAGTTAAAACGTAACCTATGGTCAAATAGAACGCTTAAATCTGTAATCGAATCGACGTCCTCCAACTTATGCGAATCTATGAAATACTGAGTAATGAATGACTTTCTTCTTGAGAATGAAAGCTTCTTACATTTACTCATTTGAAAGATAGATTAACAAACAATGCACCCAAACCGCTAATATATCAATTGATTTCACTATATATTTAAATACTGTCAATTCCAATTTGGAACCTCAAAAATTATATTGCAAAAATTGTTAATTTTCACTACTTTTTCAACGTTTTTTCCCAAAAACATTTGACAGGCAGCAAAAAAATAAAACCAGATTCATGATTAGTACAAGGAAACAGCAGGGAAAACCTGCAGCTAAAGATAGCAATTACAAAAAAAACTTTGTAGACAAATCAACGATTTACGATAGGTACGACGAGATATACTTATGATCAAAGAAGTTAATACTAACCTGATTGTTCGATACGTTGTCCCATTTCTTGGTTGCTTTCAAATCGTGTTGTAAACTGTTAAAAGAGCTTCCAGAAACCACTGTTTCTAATTTAATTTCCAAATGCAAAGTCGTTTGAAGCAGTTCTGTTGATTCCTCGGAATCCGCAGTAAATTGATTGGCCTCCTTTTAGGTGATATCATTCGTTGCTAAAGGTGATTGAGGTTTTTTCTTTTCCTCAGGTGTTGGCGGCGGCGAAGGTGGCGTTGCCATCCTAACACCTTTATATTTAGTTAAGTTAATACCGAGGCAATCTAGAACTATCTTCGAACGTCTCTGTTTTTTCAGGCTTATCTGATTTCTGTATATCATCACCATCGTAACTTGACATCGCACCTACGCCATTTTCTTCACTTGACAAAATGCGAGCTGCTGTTTCTGTTTCATTAGTCCCATTAGTTTTTTCCACAAACGACATTTTAAACTTATAGTGTAAAATTTTATTTTTTGCTTTTATGGAATTTTTCTGATTTACAATTCTCAAATTTTACGCAGCGAATTTTTAAAAACACTAAAACACAATAACTTAAGAATAACTTCAAATGAATATGACTTTTTTCATCAAAAGGATTTTTTCCACTTGTTTCTTAGGAAATTAAACTTTTGTGCAGTCTTTTCGAGCAGATCAAAACTTACAAATGGAGATCGCGAAAATGAACAATTACAATGAAAATTGGCGTTAAGTAACGCTTTTTGTTTTTGTTCCTTTTCATTAGTGTTGTTAAGCTACAAATGCGTTATAGCGTTTCTTGTATTAAATTTTTACGATCTTAGAAGTGGCAACGCATTTCTAATAGAAAAATCAGCTTTTTTATATTGGAAAACAGCGTTTGTAGATTACGTAGTCTACTATTTAATTTAGTTATAAATTGAAATTATTGTTATTGTAAAAATATGTAAAAATTATGAAAACTTTCCACTAATAAATTAAATTGAAACCTTATTATAAATGACTTTATAATTCAAATAATCCACACACGCTGTAATGTATCATTCAAAGTCTTAGGGTTAACTACCTCATGTATAAATAAATAAGGGGGGAAAAAAGGAAAAAAAGATCGTATGCCCCGCGAATAAGGAGCTTTTACTGCATATAAAAAAACTTTTCTCTCGCTTATTCGACGAGGAGTGTTTTTTACTAATTTAGGATAAATGTAAATCAATAGTTTTATTGATTTTTAAATATGTGCCTAACCTTTCACATGGTAAAGCATTAAGCTTATAAAGGCCATTTCCTATTTTTCCTTTCCTTTACTTTCCAACTTACATTTGGTGTTTCGGTATGTTACTGCACTTGGAGTTCTTCCTGTAAAATGTTTAAAGTTGGATGCGTTTAAATATTTATTTGTGGGAAGATTACCTATGAATCTTTCCCAAACTGTAAGTAAGTGTTATTGGAGTTTAGCCGTAAGCTGTTCGGCTTTAATGCGACAAGTCTGTCTGCTTCCTTGTAAGAGCTAGGTATGAAACAGTCCCTAGTAAAATTTATAGGGCGGCTGGAACGCCTATGAGTCTTTAGCGAATTGATACGCTTTTGAATTACTTTGATACAATTGCTTTATTCATATTTTGATGAGTTATTTATACATAAATTCTTTGCTAAAGTTATGATTACATTGCTAAAGTTAATTGTTTTAATTGGCATTGCGCCTGGCATTGTATTGCATTGCAAAATGCAATACTCAGCCAGTTGAAGTGTGTAATAATTTTTATTTTTCTTTCAGCAAATAGTATTATGCTGAGTTTGCATGACACGCATATACCGATATGCGATCACACTACACTATGAAGCATTTCTCCTTCTCCAAACCTAACAGACGTCTGTGATGTTTGTTGTAGATCCGTTGGTCGTGCTTTTTTACTTTCTGCGTATAAATTTTGGTAATCCTGTAAGTTTAGGGATTATGTCTGCAGTAATCCTCTCTGTCTGCGTAAGTGCCTAACTATGGACTTCATAGGTTTTAGGAGGAATCTTAAGAGTCACTTGAAGAGGATCGGAGGTTGTGACGGACGCACGTGTCATTGCTGAGCTACCTAGTTCGGTAAATATGAGACGGTTCTTAATTTATATCCCACGGACACTTCTCAGACCGTTACATTCAAAAGAAATACACGGGACTTACCCTGATAAGAGTAAACGGACGGACAAAATGTACTTATCGAACGGGCAGTTCATAAGTCATTTTGCACCTTACCGGAGCTATGGAATACTTCGGCCCATGATGTGCAACGGAAGGCCTTGCGATTGGTTTTGAGGACCTCTCAGCTACATTCCAATCAAGAGAAAAAAAAGTTTATATATTTGTGTTCGTAAATTTTATTCTTTATTCTAATAAAATATTCTTATTCTAATAATATTAGCAACTGTTTTATATTAGATACTAAATATATTCTGATACAAATAGACTTCATTTAGTATTTTTGAATTTCAAATACATTATTAGTTACACAATTTTTACATTATTAGTTACACAATTTTTTTTTCCGTAAATGAAATTCGGTCTGGACCGAATCTCTTATATCTATCAACGATATCCTAAAAAAGTGAGAAGTTTGCTCTAATTTGCTGACGATTTGCTCCAATTTACTGATAACTTACGGTTTAACTTGTATATTGAGGAGGGGTAGATATTACTTTACAAGTTGTGTAGCCGCATAGATGAGGAATTCCATTAAGCCCTCAGCCGACTTCTTACTGAATACTCGAAATTGTGGATTAACAAGCGGAAGTCGGCTGAGTACGAATACGAGCAACTGGTCGCAAGATTAAATGAGGAGCTGGACCGTCCTGTATCCCAGAAGAAAGTGAGAGACTTCCTGAAACATGTGAGGCGGTATCTGAAAAAGCTGGAGAAGGGGTTGTCTCAGACGACATGCTATTGCGCATACTTATGGTATGCCCCGAGTATCGAAAAAGAACTTGAGGAGTATATGGACATAATGGAGCAAGAAGAAGAAGAAGTCGCGCCGCATGTGAAGGATTGCGATAGACTGCCGATTCCTGCCCTGAGCATCGAAAAAAACTCGAGGAGTATAAGGAGATAATGGTAAAAAAGGAGTCGCGTGGAAAAAGAACTCGAGGAGTATGTGGACATAATGGAGCAAGAAGAACAAAAAGTCGCGCCGCATGTGAAGAATTATACTATACCGCCGGAGTTGTGCTTACAGATGATCGACGAGGATTTTGACGGCCCGTGGACATCAGCGTAGGCGACGCAAAGAAGAGAAAGTCAGCGGTTCTAAGCTAAATCTCTCCCGGAACAAGCACTAGCAAACACCGAGGAACTTCGTGATATGCGCACTATTCACGACAGAATAGTGCAGCTTAGTTTCGACGACGTCTTTAAGTTCGTGAAGACGTCCACGAAAGGAGGACATGGTGCAAGGATGCGGCTACTGTAACGAGATGCCACGAAGACCAAGGCGCACAAAAAAGTCCTCGTGTTCGCAGTGCAGAGCTTATTGACAGACGAAGAATTTCACAGCGCCTTTGACATTTTTTACGCCGCCAAGCACCAATATTTAGTGGTACTGAACATCGGTAAGCGCCTACAGGCGACCATCATGTCGCGGGTTGCTTTCTTACTTCCTTTTATTTCTTTTGAACTTTAAGGAGAGGAGGGATAAGATTATTTCTTTATTCTAAGGAGTAGAGCCCTCCGCACATAAGCTTCTCCGTTCGTCAGAGTCTTCCACACATCAGCTCCTCCGCACATCAACTTCTCCGTGCGTCAGAGTGCTCCGCACATAAGCTTCCCCGTGCGTCAGAATCCTCTGCACATAACAACGTCGAATATTCTAATTGGGACATTAAACGCAGTAAATTTCTGATACAATTATATATTTTAACGCAATGCCCATTACAAAAATTTGACGATATATCAGCGCATGTTAGAGCTAAAATTTTACAAATATGGCAACACAGCGTCTTAATTGAAAATGTCGGAGTTCCTTTTAAATTTCTTCATTTCTATAATTGGTTATATGGCATTAAAACAAATGATATTTCTTGATATCGACATGAAATACCGCTAAGAACTACCAGAACGTAAATAGGAGTAAAGGAAGAGCCCTTTTACGAATTGTAATGAAAACCGCATCAAAACGAGTAAATTAAATATGCCTGCCATAAAAATGTTGAAGCGTTTAACAAGGGCTTTGCCAAAAGTTTGTTTCCAAAAAAAGTGAAATGAAAAGTAAGAATACTTATAACATGCTTCTTTTTTATACAGCCTGACGAAGACTTTCAGTTATTGGAAATATCGTGGTATGCTGCATGCGAAACCCTTCGTAATCATCTTCCAACGTTTTCCTGAGAACATGTTTACGTTTTGTTTCTCCAGACATTTTCTCGAATAAACAAATTATTTTTTCCTCGTTCGAGATTGCATCACTTCAAAATAACCACTTTTTAAATTGAAGAATATGTACCGCCAAAGAACCTAAGCACACTTTCCCAGATGAAGGCGGGGGGGGCGCTTTGGTTGTGGGTTAATTCGTATTATGTAGCATATGATTCTCGTCACGTGCAAGTTATAAAAAAAAACCATCTTAGTAAAGGAATAATTAAAATAATGTCTTCACTGTTGGTATATTTTGAGAAGAGAATTTTTATCTCCTCGAATCGAGTAGGGATTCAATACCATTTCCGACGGTTTCTTACAAGATAATTGCAAATACAATTTTTTTAGACCATGCAACCATTCCTCTGGATAGCGATGGCGAGTATGCTTTGGTACTAAAATTTTGCGAAGTTTATTTTACTCAACTAAATAAAAAAGTAAGCAAAAAAAAAAAGAGATAAAAAAAATTAAATTTAGATTTTCAAAACTTTTCAGATATTTTATGTGGTCTTAAATCGTCGTCATGTTATAATGTCTGAATTGGACATATTCGCTGAAGTGGGTCACGGCACTGCTCATCATGAATACATCTTTTCTACAGTTACCTTGGGTAAAGTACAAAGAGGAAGTATCTAATGTACGCAATAACTTGGTACGTTTGGATTTCATGAAGAGTCCTTACCACAATCCGAAAATCAATGTTTTCATATTATTGAAAAGGGACGTTCAACCACGGCTAAAGTCTTTACATAAAGACACTTTCTATCCAGATGTAGACGATAGTGCTTCCATTAGAGGTGCGAATAAAAAGAAGGTCCTTAACGGCCAACATAGAAATTTAGTTTCCAATGAAGAAGATACCGAAACGGATGAGTATCCAAAGGAATTACCAGTAGTGGAAAATGAAGAAGATATTAACGATGAATTTCATCAATTACTTTCGAAAACAGAAAGTTATCGTAAGCCAAGCTATAAGGGTAATGAGAAAGCCAGCATATCCACATCCCATTTTAAGTGTGTTGAAAACGTTACTTTGAGTAACAATACACAAAGTTTTTTCCTATCCCGTGCAAGCAACAAGCGATTCGAAACTTTTGCATGTTTGATTACACTATAAAGCAATGTTTCTCAAATTAAAGTGAAACATATTTAAGCCCGGAAATTACAAGAAAATATACACATTACAATAAATATTTGATTATATTTTTTTTATTTTTTTTTAGTTTTTTTTTTTTGTAAAGTTAATGCGAATTTATATTAAAGCAGGTCAGGTTGTGATTATAGAAATGTCGTTTTATAAAGAATTCATGGAAAATTTTTCACACTCATAAAAACCAATTCACCAATTGAATATGATCAGTGCATTTCTCGTGCGTATATTTTACGCTGCATACATATATGTCTATATATATATATGTGAAAAATATGGACAAGAGCTCTTCTGGAACAAATTTAAATAACTCATCGAAATTGTGTGCTCATCAAATTGGTCATCAACATCTTATATATATACCATACCATACCTATTTTAAGATCCATTCGTATTGTAGTCAGATAAGCAGCTTTGTTACTTTTTTCATATTTTTCCATTCAAAATTATCTCTAATAAATGGAAATTTCAAACAAATGCTAATAATAGTTTAATAAATGTTTCGGCAAGCACTCCAAAAAAACAATTTTGAATAGAGAAAGGGATCAGCTTCATGAAAAAATGAATCAATCCCAATTAGCCATAATACATTCTAACAACGTCTGGGCCATTTATTATATTCATCTATTCAATAATGGCTACATTTTATCTAAAAAAGACTCGAAGCATGTGGTTCTACAATTTGCCTTCTGAATTTCTGGAAGTATCGAATATATACCATACATTTCACATCGCTATTGGGTTTCATAAGCAATTTTGACTTATTGTGAACACTATCCACCTCAAATTAAGATATTCAACAATGAAGAAAGTTTTATTCGGCGGGAGCCATTTCATATCCACTGCTAGACTCCTCACATTCTACTCTCCAACGCCTTTTATTTGATACCCATATCGCTGATGTTATTAAGGAATAACTAATCGCGGTGTCTACCGTATTCATTTTAGAATTGACCCATTTTTGGACATAATATATGTTCAAAACAGTTATAAGCGTTCTGTCTTGTTTGCATCATGATAGATAAATTAGCAGCATTAACTCTCAAAAAAGTGAGCAAAATTAAACTTAATTACTCGTAACTTTATATGGACATTGGTTCCAGTTTTGCATCTAAAGAGTAAGGTTTTTCGTAAAGGAAATGTAGAAAATTTCAACCTTCTAACTTTAATAATTTCCCAGCAACGAACATAAATCCAAAAATATTTATTAGAAATAACTGAGTTGCGTTCAGTTTATGCTCCGCTGCGCGCTTTTGCCCTGAGCAATTTGGCCTATTTTCAATATCAAACTACTGAAGTTATAATAGTGAATTGAGTACAATGTACCTTCAGTGCTGCTATAGCTTTGCAATCGCTGATTTCATATCATTAGCTTGTATTACCTTTGTGAACGTTGTTGAAAAATGTAACCATAAACTTATACCCTTAAAGCAGAAAACAACAACGCAGAACAAATTTCTTGTTTTTTTCAATTGCGATTAGTTGTTAGTTGGATACCGCATTAATTTTGCAATGAACTTTTAGAACGTTTTACATATTGATCCACAATCTTGCAAAATTTTGATGTTACTTGAGAGGCAGAAATTTGGGAAAATTAATGTTTAAAGTCTGGCTTCAGTTCATGCCAATTAAAACGCTGACAGCCAAACACGTCTAAAAGTACTTCCAGCAGATTAATGTAACAAGTAATTTCCATATGAAGAAAGAGACGCCATCAAGGGGAACATAACGTTAAATTCAAATGTAGACATTAGTGGCCTTTTCTATAATCGTAATACCATACTTCAATGAGAAAGACTTCTAATGTAACATTTTTAAATTACTCCAATGGAATAAATCACGTCACGTTGAATAAACAGCCACTAACCCCCTCGTAACGTCAATTGTACTCTATGTCAAAGATAAAGTCAAGCCGTACTTAAAATGAAATACAAAACAAATTAACTCTTATTTGAACAGACTCGCATCAACAGAGACTAATGTGCCATAAATTACGATGGTGGAATAGTATTTACAAAATTTAATAAAATAAAAAATATTTCTGCCAGAAACTATCATTTAATTTGGGCTCATTTATTATCATTAACCGGGCTGTATCTGCAAAAAGATACAAAATTCCTAATATTAGCGTTTAAGCCTCCGGCTAAATACTTTTCTGGATAGTGTCTTGAGTTTGTTTAGCATCCATAAATCCGTTGATTTTTAAATGTTTACATTACATTAAGCGAGTACTTGACCAAACAATGCAATACGCACTTACCTAAAATGGTGCAGGAATTAATCTGTGATGAAATTATGAAATTAATAAATAGAATATTTTTTACAACAATGATATGAATCACATCGGAATTAACTTATTAAACACTGAACATTTGCAACTTCAATTGCCAATAAGTCACTTAAGCTTTACATTCCTAAGATTGCTAGATTATGGTGAAATTTGCATATCCCTGGAATTACTTGCCTTATGAACTTTGTATTTTTTCGCACTCAACAGATTTTCTCCTCAAACTTTTTTTGTTAATTTCATATAGTGGGTAAATGTATGCTTGAACTACAATTAATTAAAAAATAGAAAGAAAAAAAAAATAATAGGCTTTTATAAACAACCGATGCGTCGCTCTCTTCCTGGAACCCAAAGTGAAGGTGATATCGTAAACGCACTTTCTTCATTCTGCACTAACTGCTGGAGGATCGGATAGGATACGCCAGAAATGTCAGAAATCTATTGTCCGACTTGCGATGATTTTGCTAATGAGACTCCAGCATATCTTAATAAAATGGCAGATCCGAGAAATAAAGTTTTGGTAACGTTCTAACAGTTCGCCATGAAGTTTTAATTTGTTATGGCGTACAAGAATGTGCAGAGCCTGGTTTTTACGGTTTTCCGCACCACCCTTGACGTACCGTGATAGGCGCGTTGCCAATTGTTTTAAATGGCTGGCTCTCCAGTAGGGATACACCATTATATACATAATTAGAAATTACAACAGTATTTACAATAATAATAATAATAATAATAATAATAATAATAACAATACATAGTAATTCGTAATAATACGTAAAAATACGTAATAAATAAAAAGCCCCGCTAATACATACATACATAATGATACATAACATGCATATAAATAAATAAAATTTCTGCTATGCCGGTGTGCTGACATCAGCAAAAGAAAAAAAAAATATTGCGATTAATAAATTTTGAGTGGAGGTGCAAAAGCAAGCATGCTTTTTAATCTAAAATAAAATAAAAAGAAATGAATAACTTATACATAACAATAAGTACGGATAAATGCAAACTTACCTTTAGCATGCAGCGAATCTTCATCAATATGAGGCGGTAAACGGAGCGAGTTGGACTTGATTTTGCGGGCGGACTTAAAGCACGACTTCTCCTTTAAAATGATGACACATTTGTAACTGTTTCTTGCACCCAGTTTTTGCCAGTCAGTACCAAATGTATCATGAAGCCTAGGAGGTTAGTGAGGTGACTTCTTCCATTGGGGCAGGAGCCTGTTTTCTTGAAGAAGGCCACCTGCTTCAGTATAGTCGCCTGGGTGCGCTTGCCGATGTTGGGCTCAACCATGTGAAAGTTCATGATTGCCAAGTGCATGCTCATGGCTTTCAAAAAACCATCAAATATTTTGTATTTCGGAAATTCAACATTCAGTTTCTTTGGTCGTGTTCCGGGTCATTGGCGACTAGTTTGCCGTCAATTTGATGCTTCTTCCTTCCTCAGCGTTAGGTCGTCTAGGCATGCTTGGCATCTTAGTTGCTCACGAATATATTGCGCTATTCCATAGCCTGTGAGCAGCTTCAAGTATTCCGTCTCGATTGCTGTTAGCCGTTTGGCAGCTACTTTGAATGCCACCCCATTCAGGCCGTATGGCAGAAACTCTTCTTCAGCCTGGGCTGGTGTCGTGTAATCCAGCTTTTCAATGACATTGTAAACGCCAACAGTTCTGCATCCGCCTCCCCAAAATTCTAATTGCCGTTTCATTAGGCGGATGCCCAACTTTATTATATCTTCCACCTGTCTTGTTCTCTTTCTCCTACTTGGCGCCATCTTGCAAAAAATCTTTTCAAGAGGTCTTGGCTTACCCTGTAGGCGTGGATAGTTATGCCAAGGTAAGCCTCCAGCAGGCCATTCATTACCTCCATGAAGTTGTCGATGGCAAGGTGGGCTCAGTCACCTCGGCCGTCTGGAAGTTAGCTTTTAAATGCGTTTTCACTTCCGCTAGCACCGCTTTCTGTTCTTCCCATTCGGCGCTGCTTATCTTGCCCCTGTGCATGACTGTGCAGCGATGGCTTCGTATGTTCGTATTTCTTTTCTTTCACGAATAATTCCGCGCTTCATAGCGACGTTCAAGTTCGCCACTGTTGGGGGAGTTATTAACTGTATAAATTCTTTGAACGATTCAGCAGAAGTAAGCATGCACTTCTCCTCTTTAAGTAATTTGAGGTGCCAGTTTTTCCCGCATGGTGATGGAGGATCCGCTTCCGTTGGTACTTTCCGTTTGCGAACTTTGTCAGTGTTTGCAGGTTTGCTTTGCTCCTATCGCAGACTACTGCTTTCACTTCTAGGCCGGCCTCCTCTGCGATACTTAAACATCTGTCCAGTTCGTTTGGAGCTCCATTACAGCTGGTTATGGGAATGGCGCTGATTAGCATGTTGAAACTTGTCAGCAGGCTACGTGTACCGAAGAAGAGTACTGTTCGGTATGCTTCCGTTTTTCTAACTTCTTTTGTGTCGTCGCAGCCGCAACCATAAAGTATATCCTCGGTCCGAGAATATCTTGTTTTTCGTTTGTGTACGCTTTGTCGAAGTGTACCTGCACAGCCTTGTTGTGAGGATTTAACCTCCCCACGACCTCTCGCAGCGCCTCGATGTTTATTACGATTTGAGCTCCTTGAACTTCGTGGCATTCAGCGGGTTCAATACTTCTGCTGTTCTTCCTCTGCGCCTCCACGTCCATTACGTCATCACCTAGTTGAACTTCCTGGCCTTCATTTTCGTGTGCAGCGGGTTCAAGGCGTCGCTTCTTTTCCTTTCGCGCTGCTTCCGCCGATGTTATTGGCGCCTTGTCGTATATCCACGTTCTGTTCCTTAAAATTATATCTATTGGGGCTTAAATTATATCTATTTGATTGTTTATTTCTTTCTTTCTTATGTCCGTCTGTACGTCCGTTTGTACGTTCGTCTGTATGTACGTCCATCTGTACGTCCATCTGTACGTGCATCCGTTCTTCAGTCTGTTCGTTCTCCATTTCAGAAAACCCAAAAAATTCTTCACGTTAGTGAGTTATGACATTACATTCTAAAATATGCTCAGTATCCCAACGGGTCTTTCCCCGTAACCTAATATTTTAGTTGTTATCCTATTGGCAACAGGATGTAATCCTAATTTATGCGGGTACCACAAATACGCCCCCATCCTCGTACAGCGTGTTCCCTTCAATTTTTTGTTTAAGCAATTCAGGCTTTTTCTAGTTATAATCCATTTTAAACGAACATCTTTTTTAGTTATGGTCGTGTTTGTTTTATCCGTCAATTCGTCGGCTAACCCCTTCCCATATTTTTTCCAACATATATATTTATTATTCAGACCCCACAACTCTGGCTATTTCTTTAATGCTTCGCTAAATACTACGTCAGAGATGAACACAATTTCAATATAATAATATAAAGAAAAGCAAAAAAATTGCTATTAGTAATTCTTTGCATAAAAAGATTTTCAAATGAATTCATATCAATTAATAACAAAATAAAAAAAACGGATTGAAAAATTTGTGAAAAACGTTACGGATACGTTTTAAACTGTTGAGAGAGCGTCTGTGGATACTACAAATTCCTGTACGACTGCGTGGATATGCGCAGCAGATCTTAAGAATTGCAAAGATTTTGTGATTTTTCCCAGGACGAGTCAAAGCCATAGAGAACAACGAAAAACCCTAAAGTCTATTTTGAGTGTTGGATTTTTCAATTTTTTTGAAAATAAACGGACTCCATTATTTTTTTTTTTGTGAAGAAAAACGCCTCTGGGTTCAAACAAAATTTTGTTCAAAAATTTCCGCCGATCTGGCGAAAGCAAAACAAACGAATAATTTTTAAAAAGTAATTTGGTAAAAAAAGGGGCTTGTGAATTTCAAGATTCTATAAGAAAATTGGTTAAAGAACTACGAGAAGAAGAAACAGAAGAAAGTTGACGTAAACAGAAAAAGAAAGCTGTGACAAAAAGTGAATTACATTCAGAAAAAAATCTGAATTATCTGAAAAACTGAAACATTGAAGTTTGGGAAAACAAACAACGTTACCTCCCAGTATGTAGTTCATGGCACTCAAAGAAAAACACCGACTCTATTCCACCTCATAATTTGAGTGTTTATCATCTCCCAGTCTACAAAACTCACATCTGATGTGGCAATTTACCCAGTTTGAAAATGCCCAAATGGGTCAACAATTAACGGAGTCATATATCCCTCGCTAGAATGGCATGACATCAGTGTTATGCTAGTTGAGATGAACATTTGTCGGTTAATTGATGCGGGCATAAGTGAGTCATTATAACCTGAATAGCCTATTCGGTTTATCTAAGTAACACGGCAATGGATACTTCGTACCGGAAAATATTACATAAAATTATAAGTTCCTTGAGTTGGACGAGAACTTTCTCTCACTCCCTATCTCTGTTTAATAAAATTGAAATTATTGTTTCTATTCATAACAACTGAACAAACCGCTTTTAAACATAAGTAAATTTCATATTCCTTACGAGCCACTCATCAAATTGAATTTGATTAATAGAAGCACTGATGACTTCCCACTGTCTTTTTAAAAAATTTGACCAATTCACAAGGCGAAGCTCTAATTCTATACAAAACAATGATATTTTGCTTTTGGTATCTTATTAATGACTTCTTCGATATGCTAAAAAATGAAAAAACGACCTTACTTTTTTAAATTTAATTTATAAAATTCATATTTTTAATATCTTTTCACAATAGCTTCAAATTATAACTAATAATTTCAAATTATAACTAAACTAAATATAAATTTTAAATTAATAATAACTATAAACCAAATGATATTTGCTGCGTCTTTTGTTTTTTTTTCTTTTTTTATTAATTTTTAAGCTTTCATCAACCTCTACAAAAGAGTTCTGCTCTCAAAGGAACATTTAAGAGCTATCATCAACCTCCGAAGGCTCCCTTTAAAGCAAACGATTTTGAGTCTAATTTTAAATCAAGATTTATTTCCTGTTTACTTTTTTCCAACTATAATTAATTTGGTTTCTTACGGGCTAATGTTTTTAAGAACATGCTCATTGCTATTGTTTCCATATTTTCAATAAAGCGTAACAAAGTGACATGTGCCCAAAATTCATGCAATGAGTAGTGGTAGAAGAAGTTGATAGAAAACAAATGTTTATAATTAACAAATAAGCAAATAACATTCGGTTGTGACCTCAAAAAGGCAGAAAAAAAGGGTTGAATTTTCATACTCCATAAAATTGGAAAGAAAAGATGTTCCTAGTTCTTGTCGCAATAGGCGTGTGGACATTGTAGTTGTGTTTTCCTTGGGTTGTGAGCCATGTCCACATCACTATCTAGTTATTTAGGCACAAGTAATATGATCATCATACCGCAACGGCGTGTAGTGTGATGACATATCGCTGCATGTATCCACTTTGAAGTGCGACAGAATTATGTTTGTTTACACTTCTCAATAATTGAACAGGTGTTTGTTTAAAAATTGGGTTCTTTAGAGAGTAAGCGTATAAAAGTGGGCACTTTAGAGAATAAGCGTAATTGTTTGTTTACACTTCTCAATAATTGAACATGTGTTTGTTTAAAAATTGGTTTCGAGTAAGTATGAACAATGAGAGGAAAAAATATCCGTTTTTAAACGGTGTCCTTGTTACTTTTCAGAAAACGTGCTTTGAATGAAGTATGGGCCCACGCTGTGTTGGGAAAACATGACAAGGTCTTCCGGTATTATTCAAAATGAGTACTGCAATGGCGATCTCTCCTGCAGGAAAGTTCGCTGGTAGAATCTAAACTGAAAATATTACTATTACATGTAGCCGAGGGACTACGCTATATACATTCCAATGATTTAGTTCACATGGATTTAAAATCACAAAATATCTTCTTTATAAAAATGCTTTCAGCGCATAAATCGCCAATGCCATTGCTTTTATCAGAATTTATAGCTATTGGAGCATCTATTCCATTATTGTTTTGTTTGTGTAAACTTTAATTTAACGAAACATTGAATTCCTAGTAACAAATTGCTGCGCTCTCTACATTTGTTCTGTACTATCTCTTATTTATTTTCATATATCGAATTTGTTTTTTCTTTTTTTATTGCATTAACGTTACATTAAATATTAAACATGCACAAGAGTAGGGGGTTTTTTTAAGTTTTGAGGTTTTTTTTTTTTTCTTTTTTTGAAGTTTTTTAAGGTACTTAGTACAGCGCAAAGTAGGAAAACATAGAAAATAATAATTGTAACACTTTTCTATTCATAGTAATTTGAACTTGTACCAAAACCATATATATATTGGTTTTAATTTTTGTCGTTTAGTTTATTTTATGAAGTAACTTCCTTTTTTGTTATAAAGCGTTACATTTTTCACAACCGAATGCGACGTATATCGAGATGTGCACAGAATTTTTTATTTTTTTTTGCATGAAGAATTTATGAATTAATGGCAAATTACATCTAAAGGTTACGGTGACTATTAATTTAGTTTGTAAATAAACATTTTTCTTGGCAATTAAGAAATTTAGTTTCCTAATTTTTCTTCCAATAAGACTTCAGTAAGAGTTTTTATTGTCAAATTAAAAATATTTATGTATTATGCCCTTATTATAGTTAGTTTAACAAACGTACATTAAAAGCCTACAAAATAACATAACAAATCAACCATACATTTTGTAAAAAGCATTACAAATTAAAAGCCCTCTTGGTACGCACAAAAATTGGATGGTATAATATTAGATATAAAAAATATTAAAGTTTTAGGGCCGTTGGCTGATTTGCGCGCGGATGACCATCACTTGGAATCCTGGCAAATTAAAGGAGAAGTAAATGAGCGACCACTTGTTAGTCATAAGTAGTAAAAAAAATTTGTTTTCAATAACTTAACCTAACAGTGTATTAAACTTGAAGGTAATGCATGTATTTTGTCAAACGTAGAATGTAGCAGCACAAAGTTCCCCACACAAAAAATTATTGTTAAACATAAGTCTTTGCAATATATAAAACTGAGTGATTTCAAAATTGTTTTAGCAAGAAAATTCAGTAAAAAAAGTTTCCTTTTTTTCTTTAATTTAAAGTAAATCCAGTAGGAACAATAAATGATCAAGTATTAAAGTTGAAATTCCTCTTCATATAGTTTTTACCAATGACTTGCATATTAACTATGGTAACAGCGTTACCAAGAAGAACAATTGGAAGAGTAATTGACGTGTAGCCCATTTGAAGCATTTACTTTCAAACTACAATTTTAGTTTTCAAGTGCATTGTAAAGAAAATTCACTTCATCTTAGTCTTCTGCTTTCTTTCGTCCTATTTAAACTTTCCTTCGTCTTACGTTGTTACAAAAATGGCTGGAATTAAATTGAGCTTGAAACTTTTTCCCAACTCGTACTAGTTTTGCTTTTTTATGTTTTGCGATCGGTGTTAGCAGCATTTACAGCCTGCAGAAAAGATTGCAGAACACAATGCACTCCTTCTCATATTAGACGGAGATTCTCACTCCATCTTTCTGCACTAAATTTGTCGTTGATATGCGACCTAAATCAACTGACGATTTTTTTGAAATAAAATTGATCTCTCAATTAGCTTCTTCTCGCCTGAAGATTCTTGTCATCCTTCACTTATTAGTTATGTCAATGTATTTCAGTGAGGTCGCCAAGACTAATCCCCTTAACCCCCTCTTCTCCCCGTCACCACTCCTTCCAGATTTGCTTTTAATAATACTGATTTCACCCTAATTAAAAGTCTAGTTACTCACGTTGACATAAATATAAATCAATCAATCATGGACACAAAGGCTCTTGTTTTATCCGTTAATAAATCTGTTTATTAATTTTGTCATTTTTTCATCTGTACGTATTCCTTAAAAACATCAAAACATCAAGAGCGAAAAAAGTTAAAACAACAGCTTCTGAAGCGATAGTATCGAGGCCTGATTATAATCGCCGTCAATTTGAAAGTATCACTTGGTTCCTACTACAAGATATTAAAGAAGAGCCAACGATTTCTTGCAGTGGTGCCGAGGAGCTTGCTGAACTCAACTGAAAAAATCGAAACTGAGAAATCTCCCTGGAAATTTAAAGAAGAAGAAGAGTTCTCAAAAAGCTTTGAATTTTTCTGCAGATGACACAGATTTTCCCACAGGCCGAAGAATTAAGAAGCCTAAGGGTCCCAAAGTAAAATTAGCGCTAACATTGTACACTTAAAACAAGAGTTGGAAGATTGACATTGATTTGTTTACGAGAGTGTTGGAGGCAATTTGAAATTTAATAACTTTCACTAAATTATATTAGTTGTAATTGTACCTTATATACTGTTATGCCTAAAGGTACGTTTCATGTATTGGGCTTTTGTTATTCTGTTTTCTTATCTTCCATCATTGTTAGAATTAAAAAAAAACTAATTGAGCTTCAGCCCGAAAATGATCTTTGCCGGTCAAGAAACAAATACATATAACCATCCAAAGAAAAGCTATTTGAAAATAGTCTCGCGTTTAGGTTCTGCTAATAATCTTGTGTGAATATTTACTCCATTGAAGAAGGACGAAGAAAATTTGTTAAGCGAACAGGTCCAATGGAGCGATAAGATAGTTTTATTTTTTAATTTCTATTTTTTTTTTTTCTATTCGTCTGTTGAAATGCGATTAATATGGATCGACTGTAATATAATTTTTCTAGATGTGATTATCGGTTAGTTCTACATGCACGTTCGTTAATTTTACACTAGGTATTGGAAATGCATCTCACGTTAATTCTGTTTAAGTCATAAATCAAATAGTTTCAATATTTTAAGAGGGAGGCTCACAACTTCTCAATACCGTAGGAATACGGAGAGAGATAAAAGAATCATTGTTAGGGAAAATGCATGCACCTTTTTCTTAAGTCAGAGACATAAGTGTACATAAAATCAAGGAATTCTCAACCTTGTAAAAAAGACAAATTAAAAAGAAGAACCATTCAAGCCGGCGGACAATTAAAAACAGAATTTTACTAATCATGGAAAAAACCATTTTTTTAAAACAAACTCGCATAATGAGAAATAAAAACATAAAGGCTTAAGAAGCAAATATTTACATACATAGAATTGATCACGCCTACCTAACATTAATTTTTTTTTTCAATACCGTTATAAGACGCAGAATTGGAATGCATTTAAGTATGATTTCATTTGACATAAATTGAAATGTTGAAAAAAAAGAAATTGCAAACAAAATCGATGGAAATTTAATTTACATAATGAAACCCAAATTTTTTTTGGATCATATGAGAGGTGTGTGAAGTAAGCTGCATATAGCTGATGTTTTGCGACATTTCTACACACTCTATAGTGGACAAGTACCATTTATCGGTTTTTACGCTTGGCTAAAACCGATGGTATTAATGTTGGATCTTGATCCTATTCATCAATTTTTGGTAGTTTTCCTTGCAAAATGAATGACAATGAAATTGCTGGACAAGCTTTTACCTTCCTTTGGGCTGGTTTAGATGTTTGCAATTCGATAATTACTTATATGAGCTAGCTTTGCAACCGAAATTGCAAGAAAAAGCCCGAAAGGAAGTGAGAAAAGTGCTGAAGAAATATGAAAATTGTAAGAGGCACCAAATATTAAATGAACTGGTTTATCTTAAACAATTACTAAATGGTAAGATCTCGTTCAGTTTCAGTTAAGTTTCAATTTAAAATTTAATTGACATAATTTTTCTTTTTATTACACAAACCCTGCGTAAATATCCGCCGCATTCTTTCTTGTTGCATTTGACCACCAAAGACTACGATTTACCTAATACGGTGTTTGCATTGAAACGTGGCAACTAACTTACACCAAAAAGGGAAAAGAACAATCCAACCTACACGAAAAATGAACAAGAACAAGCAACCTACACCAAAAAGGAACACGAACAAGCAACCTATGGCCTTTTCTCCGGTATAGGCGAAGCTACTATCGACTGCAGATCCAATAATCTTAACAATTTTTAGTAGCCAAAATGCTGCACACGCAGTATAACTTAACTGGATTCTAACATGCACAAATTGCTGCAAAATTCGAATTATATTTTATTTTAATGCGCAGCATAAGTCTGCAGGTTAAAATACTTTTAATTAAATGTTTACAAACAAATCTCTATAAAGCTTTTAAAAAAATTTCTTTCCTTGTACGTAATAATTGCTTTACACTTTTATAAGTTCTTCAATTTTGTTGTACTTCGGCAAAGTCGGTACTGCAACGTGTACCGGTTACATGTTGATATTCAGTACGAGCGAACATTGAATGCATACCATGGTTCATTTCATGAAAAAGATTATCCACGCAGGAGGGAGTAAGCAGCGTGGAACCCGTCCAACGTGGTTGCCACAAGTTTAACATTACTATCACAATCGGCAATTGATAGCTACTGTCAGGCATTAATTTACCACCTCGAGTGGTGAAATGACAATCCTGGTTAGGTTTATTTTCACATTCGAAGAAGTCACAATATATATAGCCAAGTAGACCTTCTTTCTCATGAGCCACTGACAATTTACTTATATCACTATGCCATGCTTCACCCGGCTCCATGATAGTGTTCTGCAATGAAATCCCGTAAAGTGAACGTAACAAATTATTTAACCCTTCCATGCAGCCGCCTAAGCTAAAGTAAGGTAAAAATTCATCAGCGCTGGCATTTAAGGTAATGTATTTCATCAAAGATGTGAAATAAGGCGTATCCCAAACAGCTACAGTTACGTCCGAGTTACCACATTTTTGTCGCTTCATGTTTTGTCATAGTACGAAAATTCTTGTCTGCCCTGGTTGCGTTTTGGGCCCTCTTTCCCATAAATATGCATTTGGAAAATATGCCTTTATATAGAACCAAGATATAATTTTTGTGTTCTATAATAAAAATAAGAATTGTGCTAGACCGGAGTGAAAGTAAAAATGTGTAAAAGAGACTAGGTTCATAACCTAACTGCAAACGCTTATATGACTTGATGGCATTATTTAAAAAAAAAAAGATTTCGAAGAAAGTTGGTGAACTGTGGAAACGCAAAATGTCAAGAATGCTTTGGTCACGTGATCACAAATACTCAATTTGCGAAGTGTGGAATGGCGAATAGAAGTGGTAACATTCGCATAGACAAATAGGATATGACCAGGAGATTCAAAGATTCCACAGGCACATAAAAGATTGATTACTATGTTAATTTTGAATAGATGATCATTACGTTTCATGTGATTAAACATCGGCCTGCTAATAAGACAAATAATGTCACGTCTGGTAAACCAGGGGGTGTTAATCGGCTGTCTTGGCCAGTCAGCGTAGGCATAAAATAATTGTTAAATTTACGATATAATTTTTAAAAGAGGGAGATCGTAAATTAGCCGCTATTTATCAATTAGACGTTTGTTTTTTGTATTGTAGTTTACGATCTAATATACAACAGTCCCTCCAACAGGTACATATATGTACCAACAGGTTCATATATTGTGAAAATGTTCTATTCAAAATTTTTTCTCTTTAAAGCATACTTGTTTAACAATTTACCATAAAGTGGTTGATATACTAATCTCCTGAGACTTACGTCTTATACTGTACCAGTCCGGAAAGGCAAGAAAAAAACAATAACATCGTTTAATCCATGAGCCTGTAGCCACAGAAGTACCCAGAATTCCTTATAAATAGTGATTTTTATGTGGTTGACGAGTGTTTCAATGAATAAGTTAAAATTCCCACCAAGAAGAGGGACTTTATTAATAAAAAGAAGTGAAATTAACTCATCAAAAGTATGCTACGTATTATTTTTTACACGTATTGTAAAAACCTCTAATTAAGACAGGAAGGTAATCACGTGTGAGAAATATAGCTTTCAGAGCAGTTCCACTGTTCGCAATTTTGGAAAATCGTGCTTCATGTGTACATAACGGGTGAATTCGATGGTTTTGACTTTCCTCTACATAAAATAACAGTTTTCCATTTAATATTACTGATTTCTTCAGCGCCGACGCTAATCATCGAGCGTTGAAAATTCTTCTTCTTCTGAATTCATTACTTTTGTTGCTTCTTTGAAGATATCGGTTGTCGAAGTCTACAAAGAGGCTTTAGAGGCTTATGGTGTTGCTACTCCATTATATAATTGCCGGTTTTGAGTTCGTTAGTTTCAAAATGGCGACACGAATTGTCTGACAGGAAAGCTTAACTCTTATCTTTTTGTACGACCCATTCCATTTATATTAAAAAGAATTGAAATAACAAAAAAAATGGTGGAAAACAATAAAAATTCACTGAGCGTTCGTCGTAATTTCTGAGTAATATGGTTTTATATTTTACGATCACTCCAGTTCGTTATATTTCTCACATATGTAACGATTTTGTCTTACACAATTACTATCGTGACATCGTGGAGGATTTTTTACATAATTTTTTTTGGGATAATTTACTATAGCGTCCAGTCTGATTTTGGATCTTTTAAGTGTTTATTGATATACAGATAGAGATCGAAGTCGTCTTTTGGCGCGTTCTTTCCTTGTTATCGTTGTGGTAGTTAGTGACGCTTTAAAATCCAGAAGAGGCATTTCAATATTCTGTGGATTGAAAATAATGTATAGGTACATTTAAAAATTGAAAAGCATGTCAATCGTAACATTTTCAACTTTGTGCAGGCTCAGGATAGTGCGCCATCACACGATCAGACATATCTATACCCCACAAAAATTTATTATATTTTTTTGCAGAGCAAAAGGTCTTGCTATTGATATGTATTGCTTCTTTTTTGCGGTCTTTCATGTAACGATCTTGCTAGAACCCTCATAGTTCGACACTTATTCATCTTGAGAGGCTCTAACTCAAGCTTTGAGGTGCTTCTTCTTTGGTTTGGACTTGTTATACTATATACTTCTATGCTTGCCTATTATTTATGATTCATTATCATGTCATTAATTGCCTAAAATGCTATCGGAGTCGGCGCATTTGCAAAAGTTTGCAAATAGTAGATAGTATATCTTAAAATGGGCGTTGTCTTTTATAAAAATATCTTCACATATCATTCAATATTTCATTGTTGGTTTTATAGTGGGGGTGTCATTTGTCCAAAACACTTAAGACCCATTCTTTCAGCAATAACAGGAAGTTGAAGTGAAGTGTCTAAAGACCAATGTGAGCTATAACTTGGGTATATTATAAATATCGTTATAATATTAATCGCACCAAATTTTTTCATTTCGAATCCATTTATGTTGAATGAGTTCTCTTCACAATAAATGGCGTATTGAATAGTTTCTCCTACTATATGTTTAAAAATATCATTGATAAATATTTGGCTGAAATATCAGTTTGGTATGACTTTTGTTGTTGTTGTTTTGAAGCAAACGCAACCTACCAATCTGCTTGTATATGGTATGTTAACTATAAGTTGATTAAAAGAAGATTAAGTAAAAACAAAACCACAAATGATAATATATCCATTTTAATGTATGAGGATGTACATCATCCACCCATTCTGATCTCGCTAGACTGATCAGCGGGAACCTTAAACTCATCTCAAATATTCACCAAGAATCCTAGTTTGTGATTTGTCTTTCAAAAACCTAATTATGTCAGACTTTGTAGTCTAGGGTCTGTTGGGATTTGATTTGATTTGACATCGAAGGGAGTCTGCCCGTTATTTATTCGATATTCCATACGAACGAATATTCGACGTCTTGGTTTTCCAAAATGTTAAGAGTAGTACGCTATAATAGGAGCAGACTTTTCAAAAATACAGAAAAACTGGATCAATTGTCGATTTCGTCGATTGTAATGCTTTAAATAAATATGCTTATAGTGGCTACATCAACCAAATGAATCGCTCGGTTCAGACGAATCCGAAGTGCTTCTTTATGTTTGTAATGTATAGCGCAAAGTGTCTGGATTTCGTACGTTTATGCATTTTAATAATATTTTATCTGTATGTATTGACATTTGTGACAAGTTTGCTAATTCCTTGTGCAATTTTATCCATATCATTTAGAATCGTTTGATATTTTTCCTAATGTTGCCTTTTTTAATATAGAAGTTTTTAAAGCGTTAGCCACTTTAACAACGTCATGTCGGCCTGGTCCGGACGCGATACCATCCTGCATTTTACGGTTTTATGCTAATGTTCTTCATATTCCCTTAACTATGCTATTTAACTCTTATCTTAGCAAAGGGTGCTTTTCTAAATTGTAAAAACAATCCTATGTAATCCCTCTTTATAAAAATAATGCAAAAATAATAATTTGTCACATTCTTAACATGGCTTCATTAAGGATAGGTCTGCCACGATTAATCTGTTGGAGCTTGTTTGTAATATTTATAAAGAGTTCTCACATGATAAACAACCTGATATTTTCTGAAGCGTTTGACCTTGTCGATAATGAATTACTTGAAAAAGCTCTACCGGGATTTATTAAACAGCGGTCGTTTGAATTTAAAAATGCTTATATTAGCAAAAGATGGCTTATTGCTCTTGTTAGGCCTATCTTGAAGAATTCAATTGCAAAAAGGTTTTTTTAAAGTTGCTTTGTGGGGGTTGAGATGGATGGTCGTTCCGTTTCCACCTTAAGCTTATACACCTTCCAAATTTGGAAAGCAGCTAGTAGTGGCGAGCGTTATTCGCCATTTTTGATGAACGAGTTAAATATTTATACCCCGGAAAGAGTATCCGTAATTATTGGCTTACAAAGCTGCCTTAAATGCGTGCCAACCATAAGGTGAACCATCCACTTCGAATAGATTCTATAATCTGTATGACATAACGTCGTCGACATTGCTAAGGGTAAAAAAGGCAATACTAAATTGAAAGGCCTGACTATTCCTCCCTATTGCTATTACTACAGTTCACTTTTCTTACTGTGCACTTTTTAGTACGGGGCTCAACATTCTACATTACTTTAGGGTTTGTAGGTGTGTAACTGGTAATTATGAGATTCGAAGTTTCCGCTTATCTCGGAAGAGACATTTTGCGTATATACTACAAGAATATATCTTGAATCGTTGGTATTGAACAAAAAATAGGCTGTAAATGTATACAAACGCTATGACAAATAAGATTAAATTGCTTTCTTAATTGCTATTATGTTGTTTTCTGTCCTTTGCATTTAAAATTAGTTGGAATACGATCTAATGTAACTAATTTACTTTGTTTCAACAAATAATAGTAATTGTAATAATAACTCCCCCTAATCCAACATTTTGCTCACTTTTGTTGTAATATAACAAAAACCATATCTCGTTACAACATCGTTCGTTCTTGCGGAAAAACTTGGCTTTGCGTCAAATTTCATCAAAATATCTCCACAATTACGATCTGTATGAAAATGATATCGAATCATTTGGCATAATTTTCAGTGGACCTTAAATTCTTCTGGTTGTTAGATACATCTGTACAAGCTTATTAAACCCTGTAATGGTGTGGAAATTAAAAAGGAAAGGACCCATGTATTGATTGACGTCATTTTTAAAATATTTTAAAACACCGTAATATACTTTACCTCTTGGATATAAAGGCTTATAACGACGACTGAATCAAGCAACGACGATTGCCGTTTGAAATGTTTCCAACGTCTTGGATTATCGCCAAGTTTAATAAAGGTGGCCGTTCAAAGTATTTCAAATTGCAAAATCGCGTATTCTGTTTGTGTGTTTTGAGTACCTGAAACGCTTTCCGTCTTTGAGTTCCAATTTGATAGCAATGACTCGTTTTAACGTCACGTGTGAATCACTAAATTGGTTTAGCACACAGTTTAAGAATTTGTAGGAAAGTTGTTTTGGCAGTAGATTCAGTAAGTAACAAAGAAGCTTCTTAAAAAATTGTGTTTCTCATAGGTCGACATCAAGACATTGGTTAAATGTGAAGCAACTGAAATATGAATGAAGCCCCTCAGATGGACCAATTTTCTCAAATTCTTTACAATTGCGGTATGAAAATCGTTGATCGGAAAGATTTATTTCTTCATGCTTTTTTTAAAAGATAATTACAACTGAATTGGAATGCCACACGAAGACACTAGTGCGCAAAAACGTCCCAGTATTAAAACCAAGCATGCAACTTGGTTTACTTCACTCGCTCAAGATTGGTAAGGAGATTTTTTGCGTATTATTTCTTAAAAATCTGAGCGTTTTCGTTTAAAATTTAACTGCAGCTCTAATAGAAATGTGAATTGAAATTTTCATTGCAAGCGTTTGAAGTACTATTTTATACCAATTTTTCTGTGTAAACATCGTCTCAGCAAGTTATTGTTATGAAAGAGTTTTCCGGTTTTTTTTATTAATTGCCGGATCATGTAGGCATGTTAATTTTAACAATGGGTTTTCAATATCCAGAAGTAAGCATTATAGACTCCTTAAAAAGTGTAAATGAAGGTATTTCCGATCAGGTGAGACATTAGGTCATACCCGCTTTTCTGAGCACTTATTGCTAAAATATTCAATATTACAAAAGATAATATAGAAAGTTAGAGCACGGCCGAGCGGCAATTGTGCATGCATATAGTTTAAAAATGCGTTTCAGCCTTAATAACGTCAGAACTGAAAGACCTTTTTTTTAGATTCAGAAGCTTTCACTTTATTTATTAACTTTTCAATTTCGCTTACCATCAACACCAATAATGCTATTCGCTTTGCCAGCTCAAAACGTACTACTCTATTTCCTAAACTTAACTCTCGCGTAGCCCAAATTTAACTAACTCGTAGCCTAAGCTTAACTAACTTATCTCTGTTGTTTTCGGCTCTCCCTTCATTCTGACTCTCCTACTCGACCGTAGCAGTCTGTCCCTCGGCAGGGACTATTTGGAGCCAGCTCCTTTACGGCTATCGTCATGGTTGCAGTTTGCCAACTTTACCGTTTCTCCTCTATCCTCCTTCGTCCGTCTAGTCCCTCAGTTAATCCTTATTCTTAACCTACCTTAGTCTAGCACTCCCCTCTTAGAGATGAAGAACTTGTGATGCCAAAACGAGGGACGTCTTAGGCTCCTCACAAACCTTATTATTAAACTTATCTTCGATGATTTGTCAAGAAGTATTCATGACTAGCGATGTCTTTGGATCTGCCCGCTTTATTGTCACTTTTTCCCGATTAAATTATGGTTATTGTTGTTAAGCATTTTCTTTTAAAGGACTAAACTCAATTATTACTAACATTATTATTACAATATTACAATTTTTTTCCTTTGATCATTTGAATAAATTTGACGTGCTTTTTCTTCTTTAGAGCGAGAATGAGAGAATAAGAGCATAAATTTTCAAACTCCTCTAGCTTGTATTACGTGCATAAGATATCTTTTAGTAATAACTGGGTCGACATTAATGTGTGTTCGGCTCTATATTGTAAAAGTGGAAGCTTAGATCTGCTTCAAAATTCGCATCGCTGTTACGCTGTTTGATTATGTTGCAAATAGAGAGTTGCACTGGCAGCACGTAGTTTGAAATCAATAACGCAGTAGAGAATTTTTCACATATTGGTTTTTTGCAGATTTTTCTTTTTTGATTGGTGATAAGCCATTCCAATTGGAAGCTGTTTAAAAGAGAAAGATTTTCATTCAAGATTACGAACTAACATCTTTAGCCCAATAATTTCGAGTCCTTTACGAAGTGAGCAATAGGCGACGACCTGAGATCGCATGTCGATCGGTCTTTCATTACAAGGAGATCGGCATTCGTATTAATCATGAAGTTACTGGAAAAATGTCAAAAGGATGTCGGACTAAGTGGAGAATCTACAGTTGATTCAACTTTACATATAAAAATCGAACTAGTATCTAGATTTTTTTAAACTGCAAAGCAAATAAAGAAGCCATTCGAAAAAATTCTCTGTAAAAATAGGGCCTTACTAAAGTTTAGGGATGAGAGCGTGTTAGATTTTTTCTTTCACTCGAGAAACAGCTAAGCAGACGTGTGAGCAAATGACAAATCCACTCAAAGTTATTAGAAAAATTAAATGAAAGCTATATATCCGATGGTCTATAATATTGATGTTTTCCATGGTCAAATAATTCAACACTGCGAAGGAAATCGACAGAACAAGCACCATCCAGGCCACATGTATTGTAACACTAATCTCGTTCCGCCTTTATATGTAATTAACATTCAGAAAACCGAGATCAAAGCTTTTGCAAGTAGTCGCCTTGATCATAGCATCGCGCCAGATCAACGAATCTTTAAGAAACATATAGCTGGTGAATGCCAAGATCTTTACAATATTTGCTGAATACTTGTTCGAAGCATCTAACACTACGAACATTATGGTGGATATAATGTTAATCACATATTTAAATCTCTTAGAGCGACTAGACTAACCGTCCGGTCTACCCTTTAAAAAAAAAAAATCGATTGTGTTAGTGGCTAATGCTTATCCTACTTCTTATTCCTGTAACTTATTTATTTTACTTATGATAATAATATTAATAAAATTTAGAGAAACTACGCGATAAGGAAATGGAACACATTTCTGAGTATTTTATTAGTAAACTTTATACTATATTTGTTTATTATATTATACGTAAATTAGAAGCTGAAGTAAACAAATATTTTTGTTGTAGATACGAATTACTTTTCTAAGCGTTACCTATCCAGGTTGTGGTTGGATTATTTTTCTTTGACAAATAATTTTAAAGTAAGAATGACAAAATCTAATAGCAGTTGTGGCTGGCTATACTATTGCTCTTTGGAACAAAGACGATTTTCTTTACATGTGCAATATTGTTTCTTAAGTTCGCGTCATCGAAGATTTGCATCAATGTCTGTCGCGAGTATTGTGAGTTTAACCTTGAGACCTTGTTTGAACAGGATAGCAAAATGGGAAAAATTTAATAGAAATGTTGTGCTAGGTACGCCATAAATGCCGAATTTGCTGTTATTTATGTTTTTTTTCAAAATTAATTTTAATTTACATCGCAACAAGTTTACCATATCATATAATAGTATAAGCGAAATCTTCATTGAAATGAGATCTGCTTTGGATATTGTGGAAACCACAATTGTATATATATATATATATATATATATATATATAGGAGGAAGCAACGCGCAGAATCATTATTAATCTCATTAAAATGGAAAGTCAAGTCCCATTTATTGTCAATTGTGATCGATGATATTTGTGCAATAACAATGTGTGCGAAGTATGTTTTCAGCGGCGACTACGTGTATTGCATACGATTGATTCGTGTAATCAAAAAGTTTCGTGACGAATTGATTTGAAAATGAATTCTATTAAATTGTAGATTAATGTTCAATTACTTTTTTATAGATGAAATGTTGAATGAAGTTGCTTGCTTAGATCGATAAATTAGCACAGCGTGAAGCGTTGTAACTTTGTACATATATGACGCGGGATGTAGGAAAAATGTATCTAAAATTAGAAGAAATATAGCAAGCTTTATAAGTCCTGGGCGTGGTATTCAGAAGTCTCAAATCACCTTTAAATATTTTTTAATTTCACATGAACATTGCTCTGTTTCGTAACATGCCTTATGTCTCCCAAAATGAAACATTTTTTTATTATTGCTAAATACACATTATCTCTCTTAAAAGTTTTTATGGCTGAACTTCTAAACAAATTTCAGAAATTTTACAAGGCAAAAAAGTTTCGTTTTGCTCTTAGTAAATAATAATTGTCGAAGTGTTTTTACGTTTTTCTCATTAAAAAGTTGTTTATGTAACGAGTCCTTCAATTACTTTTTGGTTATATAGAGATGAGAGCAGTACGGGTTGTGTGTGTGTAAGTCTGTGCCACAGTCGTGCGATTATCATTTCCTCTTCGTTTTTCATTTATTTTTCGTTTGTTTGTATGAAGAAACTTTCCAGAAAATATTCTATTCTAACTTTTGGCAAATTTCATACCGTTGATCATCTCCAATTATATCAGAAAGGCAAATATTTTCAACCTCAATCTCCACTCATGCATATTGAAGATGTTTCGAAGTTTACGTGTCGTTATTTCAAATTTTTTATATCATGCAACAATTGTGGTAAAAAAACATTAAGTTTATAGAAGCTTTTGATATCTTATTTTTTTCTATTTTCTTCTTTCGTGTCAACAGAGAAACTCCTAATCGATATTTCTGGCGCTTCCTTACATTCGCACCTGCTGAAATTTTGGGCAAATTTTTAATCAATGATTCTGAATATGTAGAAACGAGGGTTCCAAAAATATGACTGGGGTTTTCGTAACAATTCGC
The DNA here is from genome assembly GCF_014805625.2 of Glossina fuscipes. Classification (NCBI taxonomy): domain Eukaryota; kingdom Metazoa; phylum Arthropoda; class Insecta; order Diptera; family Glossinidae; genus Glossina; species Glossina fuscipes. The sequence goes on from NW_023998531.1 coordinate 307,197, forward strand.
TTGACATGGGTATCAACTAAAAAGTTTTGATAGATTGCGACTATCCCGGTACACTAATTCCGCGTTAATATTTTATTTTAATTCTGCTTATACATGAAACTCAACTAAACAAATAACAGTCGAGTTCAATTGGCTCTTTATGACCTTTTTTGAAATAGTCACAGTCGCAAAATGAAAATAGGACCATATCTTAATCGATTAAAAACCTAAAACCAAAAAGATGGATTTTATCTACCTACATCACGTCCAAACTGAAAAAAACTCATCGATAAGATATATCCAAAAAGCTGTTATCTAGATCGCCAGAACTGCCTTTATGTTCATTACGAAAATGTCCTTGAACGGGTTGCCAACTCGGCCATAACAAGCTCTTATTTAAAAAGATTTAAAAAGATTTAAAATTTATGTTTAATAGGTAAAAAGAACATTTTTTCCAGTGATTTCAATGTGCGATTACAACATTTCATTTTTTTTGCAGTTTAAAATTACAATAATATGGATGAAGAGGACATGGGGTGCAATTTTTTCTTCAAGGGCACTACGCATTTTTATCTTTGGATTATTTCAAAAATGAGCATAAATGCTATAATAAGCCACAAAATTATTGCAAAACTTAAAGAAGGAACTTGACGTAAAACTCGCTGAAGTTATTAGCGATTAACTTTTGCAAGTTTTGTGAAGAGGATAAACACGTCCACTCACCACCGGAGAATTTTTTGTCTGATGTTCTGTTTTACATTCACATGATACTGCTTCCTAATTGCATGAAGGAAAGTTGCGCTTTATTTTTGGCAGACTATGTAACGTGCACAGATATAGCTGCATTTTTTTGTGTGGCTAGCTCAGCCGACGTGTACAAAAAGAAAGATAAATTGCAATGTATGAAGAATGAAAAAGAAATACAAGAAAAAGAAATAAATTATGTCAAGGGTGCTATATTTTTACCCATCCGTTAGTTGTCATATTGTTCGTCGGCCTAATCCTTTTGTCCGTTAGTCCATTTGTAAGTGTCTACTTGTCCGTTATGTTAATGCCAGCCATTACACATATGCACACGTGCATATTACCCTTTCTTCAGCTATCCATTTACAGTTCAATTATTAGACATATTTATATTTTTAATTAAATTAGATTAAATAAAAGACTCTTGATTTTTTTTGACCTACGACATTTATAACATTGAAATGTTGCTGCAGCAAGTCATCCAATTTGGCCTGTATGGTCTCCACCAAGGGTGAACTTCCTCAAAGAAGGTAATAAATGATTTTGAGAACGCCGCACTATCTTCATGTAGTGATTTAAATTTTTTAACGTCATTAGATGTCTCCTGAATTGCATAATTTGTTTCTTCCAAACGAGGTCGTGATCTTACTATCGAGATAACATTTCGGAATTTATTCATTAAACATTGCAAAGTCTTCTCCATGAACGAATCAATTGCGTTAACATCTCATATCAAAGTCTGAACCTTTTCTTTTAAGTTTTATCTCCTTGGAAATAATGTGAAAAAGATTCCGACACTGCGTTTTTTCCTTTTTTTTAAATTCAATTTTGGAACTTGTTGAAGTTTATTCTTGATACACTTGATTCTGGTATCTTATGTTAAATTTATTTCTTTCACTTAATTATCACATGAATATACAATGAACTTCACTAATATTGGGCTCTTCCGCTCGATGAAAAGTAAACGCTTGTTGTTGTTATACATAGTCCATTGTTTAAATATAAAAATTTTGTTTACTATTTTGTACTACTAGGGAATACATATTAAAATATAAAAAGAAGCAAACAATACATTATTCCAGTAGACAAGAAAATTAAACAATATCAACAACTCAAAAACCATAGCGTCATTAATATTGGCTTTTCTTCATATAAGGAAGGATATGAAGAAAAAAACAGCATATTATGAAAAATTACTATTTTGTGTGGCATACTTTTTGCTTAATATCGTCATTTAAACGTTTTGGCATATTTTGTTTAATTTATCTTGTGCAGGAAACAGAGATCTCCATTCTTCTTGTAATCTATTTTTCATATTTTGGAAGGAAGAGATTGAATGTTTTCGCACAAGGCGGTCTAATTCATCCCATATATTTTTGATAGTGTTCATGCTTGGTGATGTCACATCTACTTATTTGAAGGTTTTCTGAAATTGGAAAAGAGAAATTTAATTGCTTATGCATTTACATTTCAAATATTTGTTTCAAAGAAAACGTGTTTGGTTCTGGAATTTTCCATGGTCGAATTTTTAGTAAAAGGTTGTTTACGATTGACTTATTCAAATTTTAAATAGTGGAGAAAAGGGGCAATTTAGTCTTCCCCCCAAAATTGAATCAATCGTCCTGCTCTTAAATCAATTGCTTTGACCTGTGATCGTTATAGCATGTTCGAAGGAGAAATAATATTTTACAGCCAAGTTTTTAGATAAAATGCATACGGTTATGCAAAGCCAATGAGGAGAAAGCCGATACAATTTTGTTATTATTATTATAATTTATTTATCTCAAAAAAATAAGTCATTGACTTATCGCTACTTGTAATGACATAAGGGTGTTAAGTTTATGCGGATATGCTACCAAGAAGGACTTGCGATATACCCACTCTTTTTTATACCGATGTAAGTTTGCCTGTCTCTCTATATGATGCACAGGTCGCAATTTTTGAGTCATTTTTATGAAATTTTGTAGACAGAAGTCTTTTGGCCCAAGTACAAGCGCTATTAGAACTGATTCCGATCAGATCGTTTTCTCGACCACTTTCCATATGACTCCCTATTTCAATGTATATGAATAATTCGATTAAGCGAAGCAATTGCGCAGCTTACACCGGCGTTCTTACCTTTGTTTACTTTGTTGGAAATTTTTCCATATTTATATTTATAGTTTTTTCACACTTTAAAAGTGACAACCGCCTCGTCTTTCCCATTTTCTTTTAGAGTACTGTTAGGAAATTCCATTTCTTCGTAGTAAAAGGCTCTTGACTTGTTTCTTATATGCATCTTAAAATAACATAACAACTTTCCATGATGTTGCATATTTTAACAGAAAAATTAATTAATTAGATTACATACACACGTGAATGTGTAAAATGAATACTTTACAGACAGGATGTAAAAGGCGCTTTTAAACACGTTTTTTCTATTCATACGTTACAAAAAAAGAGCAAAAACGTTGTAACCCAACTACCACATGTTTTTGAAATTTAAGTAATTTAAAAAAGAATAAGAAATTTGTAAAATTTACTTTATAGTCCTTGCCGAGAGGAAGGATGTATTCATATTGCCAAAACGTTCGTAATATCCAGAAGAAAACTGCAGAGGCACTATATAGAGACCCTATATAATGTTGTTCTATATCAAATTGGCAATGCGCTGTCAAAATGCATGGTCAAGCGGTTCAAGTGACATGCCTACAGTCCAATATAAAGTGAGAACAACACTGTCTCATAAATGAATATATGGCTTTTTGCTTAGTATTCATAGACTCCAGCCTCAAAAACAACAGATATTTTCGCGTATATTCGACGTGCGATCGTACAATATTCGTAAAAAACGATAAAGATTTTGTTCACTCATCTAATTTTATGGATCGTCGAAATTTCATTTTTCTGATTTTTTACTTTCATTAGCGCCGCCGTTTCTAGCTCTTTGTGGTCATATTACTTTATTCCAAAAATTTATTTCTTTGGGATAAATAAATAATTATAATAATAAGAATAATGACAATAATGCCATTTTCTCTGTATACATGTCGAAACTTTACTCCTTACTATTGTGTAGGAAATTAAAACTTAGTGATTTCATTACGTCTATCGATTACTTTTCAACTTATAAAAGAAATATTAATCTATATAAATATCTTGCAAACACCTCGTCCATTGGTGATGGATGCAAGAATTAAAATTTTCAGTAATCTCTTAAAGCAGGCGTTATTATGTGTAAGAGAAATTGATAACAACTTTACATAACTTATTGACGATTTTTAAGGTTTCATCGTACATGTATGCTGTAATGAAATAAGTGTCAAACATTTTCGATAGAGAATTTTCAATTTCACAGCAATTTGCTCGAAGGTAGCAGCTTTTCGTACAAAATTTTGGCTCGAATCCTTCTAAATCGGCAACATTTTTGTTTCTACCCTCGTATAAATCTAACCGTTCTAATACAACGTGTGGATTTTTCTAATGTCAAATGATTGAAACCTAACGGCCATCGACTTATTATCATAGAAAATATAAAAAACGTTAGCAAAGGAGGTCAAAGTTCACACAACAGAAATAGATGCCTACTGTAAAACGTGAAAGATTCGATATAGGAGCGTACTTTGCGCTTACAACTTACTTTGCACATGGATGTCGAGCGAAAGGAATCGTGATTTAAAAGCTGGCTCAGCACCAGCGTTCTCTACAGGCAAAAATGAAAGAGTTTCCAACACTTTTCACAAAACTGAAAATTCTGTATCGAAAATATTTGATATTTATTTCATGGCTCGTAAATGATGAATCTTGAAGAGCAACAACGTAGCAATACGTGCTTCAGTACATATCGAGCTGATATCTGCTATAGTCCGGAACAGTATTTGTGTACTAAATGATGATCCTGGAAGCGGAAGGACGAGAATATATGCTAATGTTAGCGGAAGCCATATGTGGACATGCAATGCACTACAATTTGATTTTTTTATGAGTTGTGCTCCTCGTTCATCACAAGTGTTGCTGCTTACTTTTGGTCGGCATATTTTGTGTTTTTTATTTTCTCAAAAACTTTGAGGTAAGGCGAGCAAACCTTTCATTGAAGATCTCGTAATTATGCGTTGAATTGAGTCGAATTTTCGAAATGTTTTTTTCAGTCTATTTCCTTGAATGAACATTGAAAGACCTTACTTTCGTTTTCATATTTTAAAGCATGTTTCTATATGAATTAAAACCTGATAAACCTGAAAAGGTAAATCAAAAAATTTGAAAAAGCTTGAACATAGACATGGGATATATATATTTTAGTTCACAATGAGTTGATGAAATTTGAATAACAATATCTACACTAGGACTTATCAGCGCTTTCATAGACAAAAGATGGGGCTTCTGGAAGACATAATAGACAACAAGTTCTTTGTATCTGAAGGCACTAAGCTTCGTAACTTTAAAGTAACGGCGACTCTATCTCTTAATTAGCAGACATTACTGGCTGGCATTTGCAGCGTATTCCCGATTAAATTTTTCCGGTTGTCTAAACTATAATGAAAATTTAGCAGAAACAACTCCCGTGTGCATTAGGATATTAAGGAAATTCATATTAATGGCCAGTATATTACCAGCGGCAAGAGTTGGCTTCGGCCTCGTCGAATAATATCTAGTAAAAACGGCTAGCCAGTTTTCGAAAGAGCCTTTGTCGAGTCTTTCTTCTTAAACTTTAAAGCAACAGTTTAACAATTGATTGAGAGCTCAATTCAGTTCATTGATGTACTACCTACAAAACGAGAACTAAACTTAGCTGAATTCAAAGCTAAAATTTGCAGAGGAGAGCATGCGTTAATTAAATTCTCTCAAACGCAAGATATCAAGATACAAAAAATGTATGGAAAACTAATGTAAGCGTTGTAGGTCAGACTTGTGATGGTGACAAATGAAATCTTTGATGAGTAAACTATTTTTGCTTTCTTTAAAAATTACGTGTAATTTTTAGTTACAATAGACAAACAAATCTCGAAATATATTTCAATGTCCTTTCTTAATATTTATTATGAAATTTCTCTTATTAATTGATTTGTTTTTGTTTTAATGTTCATCAACAAATTCGTATAGTTACAAACTCTCTTATGGATAGTAACTACATGTATGTAAACATTAAAAATACTCTCATTAAGTGATCCAATAGGCGCTCCTTTCATTCTATATTTTCTATGAAAAGACGGAAAGAGAATGAAAATCCGAAGCAGATTCCTTTGTGGATGATTTAAATGTATTACCTGCTATAGATATCTTTGTAGACATTTTTTAAATCCGCCTTGTAGTGTTACCTCAGGTATTACAAATTCAAAAAGTGCAACAGCTGGCGTATACAATAACAAGGTGAAAAGGCAGACAGGCGTAACTAAATCGAGCTGAAAAATAATCCACTAATCAAATCTAAGCCAGCGCATATACATATAATCAGTTACATAATCCTATATTTATATAATTACATATTAAGATCACTTACTCAGGAGACGTCAGGAAACAAGAAATGTGAAAAAATGAATACGATGCAGCCACAACCTGCAAAAGGTATATGCCTGTTCGGTAAGTGCTGTGTCCTTAACGAAGGGACATTCATTATAGCTGTTACTACTAAGCCACGAGTTATACATAATTTCGATCAGCTTTTTTTCATAAATTTTTTGGCCTGCTCAAATTTTTGTTGTTAATTTCTACATACAAAAAAGGCGACTGATATTACGGCCCGTCTATCTTTTTTTCACAGATGGCTTTAAGAGTGCCTACGCACTATTAGTTGCCATAAGGCAAGTCAAACTTAATCAAGTCTTATACGAAACTATCTCAACATTTACAAATTAAATTAAAGATATTCCTCAACCATCGCACCTTGTTCCCAAAGCCAAGCTGAAAATGGTTATCATCAAAGATAGTCTGAAGGCCATAAAAGGTATGCTAAACTTCTTAAATTATAACTGGAACACCATTAATGAAATGAGGGGCAGTATCGCCACTTGCGAAGATAAGGTTAAAATTTTTTGTATACAGAGCCGTATTGGTTTCTTGGGAAATGAGTAAGCTGACCGAGCAGGCAAGTCTGTTCCTTCCGCTATGTTAACTACTGACGCCGTAATAAATAATATGAACCTTAAACAATGTGGGGAAAAGACTATGGGAAAAAATGATTTCATGAAAGAAATCGATAGTATACCGATATACGGTGATTCTATCTTGTTCTATCACTGTATTCAACCAACGTTAGGAAAATCAAAGTCACAACCTTTCCAACAACGTGCCCTCGTCAGACTTATCCTTCCAGTCTGCCATTGCAAGAAAAATTTTGATATCGAACGCAGATTTTGTGACTGCCGAAATCAAAGATCACCATCCGGTGTGAGTAATCGTACAGAAATAATGAAAAGACCAGCAGCACATAATATCAATACAGTAGTTAAGTTTATTAATTCTTTTAGAGTAAGTACGTTGTTTTTTTTGTATAGAGCTACTAGACTAAGCATGTAGTCTCTTTACACCCATTACCGAAAGATGGGGGATATATTAATTTCGTCAAACGCTTACAACGCCCAGAAGGAAACTTCAGAGACCTTACAACATATATATATATATTTTTGATTAGCATCAAATTCTAAATCAATTTTAGTATGTCCGCCTGTCCATCTGCCCGTTTGTCCAACTGTGTAGTAGAAGAAAATGTTCATGAATACGACATAAAATGAGTTAAGCGTGCCGTGCAAATCAATAGTTCATCGTTTGCGGTTGACTTAACTCCTCTTATTTAAATGTCAACACAATACGTTGTATATATCAATAGGTGTAAAAAGCATTAAGGGTTTTGATTGCTAGGAGAAATTATATACTAAGCGTTGCGACCTAAGAGTGCTATACCCTACAACAGTTGTGGTACGGGGTATTTTAAGTAAGTGCGGACGTACGTAGCACCCAGAAAGGCTTAAGATACACCCACCTTTTTTATTATGCCGATCTATTTAGAATCATAATCTGGGGATAAAAGGGATATTTTATATCATAAAAGTAATTTAACATAAAAAAGTTAATTGTATCAAATTTGGACCATCTCGGCCTATTTTTTGGATCCGACTCTAGCAAGGATTTTCACGACAATTGATTCTTTGTAGAGGAGTCAAGGTTTTAATACGTGGTGACAAAAATTAACATATAACAGTGACTTCATACAAAAATGAACTCTACAAATTTGGATCATCTATGCATATTTTGGATCCAGCCCAATGTAAAGATTAACCTTGTACTACATTAGGTTGCGTTTTGAGCCCCACATTTAAAATATGCCTTTATAAACAGACAAGATGTAATTTTTGTGTTCTGTAATAAAAATAAGAATTCCGTGGTATAGGGCAGTTAACGCTCGGCTTTGCCGGCTATAATGTTCTTACTTGTTTTTGTTGATCGATATTTGCTACCTAATCTAGGGATTCTCGTAACTCTGGTTTTAAACATGAATGTATTAGATATTTGTCTACAGCTTGCAATAAATATGGAGGTTTAAGTAACTGTAAATTAAACCGTGTGTTGGAAACGTTATACTGTCGCTTGACTGTGTGCTTAGAGGTATGTGAAAACCAACGAGCTTCTATTGCTAGACAATGTAGCACAGTACAATAGGCTTTGACTTTTACAATTTTTTATTTATCAACTCACAACAAAACATAAAAAGAGGTGCAGAGTTTGGCAACTCTGCGCGTGTCTTGTAGTCGCGTTTTTATTCTGTCAACAAATATATCAATTTTTTTAGTTGTATTTCTTAACTTTTTGCTTTATTCGTGTTTAAATTTAAAAATTCTCTTAAAGAATAAAGTGTGAATTTATTGTATATGAATTTATTATCCATTTATGTGAAAAAATCATTTTGGTTTATTGCAAGCAATAATTGAGCTCTTGGTAAACGTCTCTCTTTTTGCCTTTTAATCTGTGTTTACAGTTTCCGTTAGTTTTCGCTCTATATTTACAGTGGGCAGGGAAGTGAGAAATTTGCTTTAATTTTCCTGAAAATT
>NW_023998531.1:330940-420317 GCF_014805625.2 Glossina fuscipes
AGATTTGTAGCTGACCAGTAATTACCACATAGGTATTGTCCGTCCGGAAAGGGGTCCTTAAAATAACAGTGTGAGTTCGCATCATTATTTTATAGACTCCCGGTCCGAAAGGATACCCCAGTCTTACGGAACCTAGTAGTTCGTCACTTTCGGAACGAGGGCCCTAAGATAACAGTTTGCGCTTGCATGATTATCTCACAGACTCTCGACCCGAAAGTACACCTTTAGGGCGCCGTGTAGACTGCCTAATGAACCACTAAGAAGATTAATTAACAGAGGATACACGTAACAGTTTCATTTTCGCAACACAGTCGCACGCGCGTTATATTTCCTCGGTAAAGAGAAAGCAAGTTAATGCGAGTTAATGCGAGTTGATTTTTTTCTTTCATTACGAAGTTACATCGCTAATAAGGCCATCTCGTATGCTTCGTGGATTCCATAAATATATATGTGATCTAACACCAAAATGCGAAAGTTTAGTTAATTTAACGAACAAATTTTCTTGGAACGGACTGCTGGACAGCCTTGAGCGAAACTCCAGCTATAAATAACCCCCTTTACAATGATTTAAAGTTATTGGAATAGCATAGATGTTAAAGTGTAGATGCGGTCTAATCTTTTTCTAGATGCATAACTTGCGTTACAATATTTTTAATCTTTATTTCTTTAATTTTATATAAAAGTGGTACGAGGAGCATATAAAATTATTCCCCATATTTTCTTTGGAATTCGCATTTAAACATTTAGATGATTTGGTTAAAAACCTTCACGCGCTTTATGAAAAAAGTTTCAATTGCTAAAACCTTTGCATTTTAATTTTGCCAGTCTGTTAAAATGAAATTATAGTTAGTAAGGTTTATACGCTTTCATAACAATTACTGTTGGAATGGGGATGTAGAAGAAGAGAGCACTTGGCTTATTAATGAACTCATTTTGTGTGAATATTAAGTTGTTAAATACCCTACACCACTTTGTCTAAGGCAGTATATTTCATTTCATTTATTGTCGAGTAATGGCAGTGAAAGGTACGGACGAGAGAATTCTTAGTTGGAAGTGCTACAATGAACCAAAATTTCAAAGATCAACCTGAGGAAATTATAATAAAGAATAGGAAACATTTTGGAAAATGAATTACAACGATATTCGGTATAAAACAAAACAAGAACCATGCTGAGAAATTAGATTAAAGAAAAGTATACATAGAATTACTGAATAAAAATAGAAACTAATAAAAAATCGTCAATGTCAAAGAAAGAAGGCCCAAATATATTATATTTTGAAGTAAATAATCTAAAGAAATGAAAAACAGTGTAAATATTCAAGTTTAGAACATAAAGCCGTGAAATCTGTATTAGTGATATTTTATAAAAACAAAAGATATTTCATGTGCAGCAAAAAACTTGGAGCCACTGAGCTACCCCAGCAACAGGTTTTGGGCCAAAATAGCCCTCACAATAGAAATGTACTTACATGATCTTGATAACTTTAATTCTTCCATGGAGAGCTTGGGGTCGAATGACTGTCTAGAGGAAGATTAACTAGTGAAACTCCGTGAAATCGAGGAAGGTGAATTTTAAACAAAGACGAATAAACGAGGAAATTTAGTTTTTGAGTTTAGCATTATTAACAAAGCGCGTAATACTGTTTAAAATATGTTGAACCTTATCCAAGTTATTCGAAGGACAACCGAAAAAGACTTTAATAAAATAGTTATCCCACGGCGTGGGAAGACAGTGAGAAATAGAATATTTAACTCTAAGAAGCAAATGCGAGTTTGCGCTCAAGGGTTACCCTAAAGCTTTGTATTTCTATAATGTCAGTAGAATGCTCGAAATGAAAAGTAAGGCCTTACTTCTCCTTGTGTGGAAGCAATGTATATTATTTAATATCCAGACGATAATAGTTGCTAAGGATTCGTTAATTTTAATTTCGAGCGTATGCCAACCATTTACATTACCGCTATAAAAGAGAAAAATACCATCCGCATGGGTAAAGAACTGTAGTCATTCCAAACAATGTCGCAGGAGTCATTCACAAAGAGATTAAACAATAGCGGAATGGAATGTTATAGTTCATTGGACATAGTCTCATAGAAGAAGAATTGCAGTCATTAACTGAGGTAAACTGTTTGCTATTTGAGATACATATATGATCACATAAGCTTGCAAGCACTATTAGAGAAATCGAATGTGTCATGTGGTCTTCATTAACCGGTGAGAGAGGTTCAATGTTCAAACAAACGGAAAACTGACACAATTAACAAAGTGGGAATCAATCTGTAAGGAAAGATCAAACTAGTAAATTTGATGAATATTCCTTAAACATCTGCTGATGTAGACGTAACTGCGCGAACAGCAGTATAGAGAATATTTCCGCACCTTCGAATGAGACGGAAATCTTTGTTTCGCGAACATTTTACTGATTTAGTTTGAAGAACTAATTAACGTTTATGTCGTACTCATTGTGATCATCATTATCACCTCACAGCGAATTTTTGTGACGGAGGATTTTTCACATTTGCATAGGGTTGGCATCTACAAAAAATGGAGTGTCGGATAGATTTCTTCCTTAACGTCCTTTAAATACTTCACACCAATAGAATCAGGAGATATCTAATGGATCTTTCACACAAAATATGTAACGGCCGCGAACAAACCTTGGGTAGGGTGTCTGTCGGTCTGTATCAACCGCAAGTATCGGAATAACGGCATGCCGTTAGACAAAATCATGCGATTTTGTAGTACTGTTTATAAATCACATGATCTTGCGGGATATGTTTATTTTGCTCTTCTCTGATTTCCTTGTTTACAAGTACAGGCAAAATCGTATGATTTTGCGGTACTCCTTTTTTTCCTTTTGCTTTTGCAAGCATAGGCAAAATCGTATGATTTTGCGGGATCTATTCTTGCTCTTGTGAGAGTAGCGGCAAGCCGTTATAGAGAGAGCAACAGGAAGAAGAAGAGGGAAATTGAGTAAGAATGAGAAGTCTGTCTGCTTTTTAATTTCAAGATAGCGAGAGAACTGTTTGGCATCTGGTGAAGTTCGGACGGGCTTTCGAGCTCAATATAAAACGGATAAATAAGAAATAATTGTGAAGACTATCCCTCAAGGGTAATAAAAAGGACTAGCATTAGCTGACTGTGAATATTAAAATTTACAAGGAAGTATGCATTACGATAACCAGCATAAATAATTAATTATCAATACAATAAAAAAGTTCATTAAAAAAAAAAAAAAAGAAAGGAAAAAGAAAAAAAAATTAATTAGAAACCGAAAGCTACATGAAGTGGTTGTTTTTTTTTCGTCTTTCTGAAATATGGGCTCAAACTGCAAATTGACCATAAAAAAAACGTCAAAAGAAAGGAAACAAATAGAAAAATACGCGAAAGAAAAATTTTGTGCAATTGAGGTTTGAAATAAATTAACTCGGAAAATATCGAAATTCAGAAAAAAAAGAATAAATTTTAATTAACACCTCAAAAGAAGGATAAATTTTAATTGGAACCTCAAAGTAAAGCGACAAAAGCGACGTGAATGACGTCAATGTGTCTTTAGTTAAAATTAGCAAAAGCTAAACCACAAAAATGAAGTCTAAACCGTTTTTTTATTAAAGAAAAGGAAAAAAAGGTGGAACAATTAGAAGAAGCATAAGTGAATCAAGGCAAGGGTAATGGCTGCACCGTTCTTTGAATACGTTTTTTTTGTCGAACAAGAAGCAAAAGGTTTTCTTATCAAGTGAATAACGTAGAAGATTATTGGTTAAAGGTGACCTTCATAAATGCTTGCGAAGTATTAATGAAGTATTGTGGAAAGTTTTAGCAGAACAATTTTTTATAATAAAAAGAAATAGCCAAGCGCATTTAATAAATTGTAAAGAAAAAAAATACACTCCAATAAGTTATGAAAAATTTAGAATTCTGCTTAATTCTATAAGCGAATCTGACATGTATAAACAAATGATTGTGAAACAAAAAAACGTCTACCTAAATGCCTTGATTGTAGCACTGATGTGCACCTGAGCTATTATTACATTTTATCTTTTATTCGTGCGTTTAATAAATGATCGAAAAAAAAAACAAAAGAAACAAACAAGGATCAATGTGTTTGCCTCAATCAAGATGTATTAAGAGGAAGAAGAATACTTTTCCAGTAGCTTATGAATTACGTGCACCCACATGCACCTACATCCCAGCTGTGTTGTGATTGTGCCGACGACGTAAGACGAATTTCCTACTTCCTTGCCGTGAACAGGAGCCGCCGAAGGAGACAGCCACGACATCGCGAGAGGATTGTATTGTAAGTTACTTTAGTTATTTATTCCCCTGTTGTTTTGTGTCCCCGATGAGTAGTTAAGCGCTACAGCTGCCACCGCTGTAGCTGAAAGGAGAAAGGGGGTGTGCATATGTAGGGCCGACGCCAGACGGCAGACAACCGACGGGACTTTTCTTTTTATTTTATTTTTATTTCTTTGTCAGAAAAAGACAAATACTCAGCCGGCAATGAAAGTAACGAGTCTCATGACAAATACCACTTGATTGAGCTCAGTATAGAGTTTCTTTACCAGGTAAATATTTACAACCAGCAATAAAATTTACGATATCGCTCAGCATCCTGCTTAAAAAGTCGAATTGGGAATCTACGCAATCGAAGTACTACATTGGCCTGAAGTCGACCCCTTGTAAATGCCTAATAGTTGCATAAATAGTAATATTCTCATAGCTTTTATAACATATGACGTGTGAATTGGGGCTTTGACAAAAGGCGGTACGAGGATTAACGAAAGATGTAAAATCCGATACGCAACATCTGCACTGTATTGTTGCATTATAGGATTCTCACTTATGAGAAAGTAATCAATAAGCAAAGTAGATTCGTGCTGAAGCTTCATATGCGTTAGTAAGCAACTGTGTTTGCACAGGGACCATTCGTTAAACATATTGCTCTTACATTAAAAGATTTACCCGCTTGAAATCTCCTGTTATTTCAATAATGTAGCAGGTAAGTCTCCATGCGGCCTTTGAAGTGGAAGCATATCTCACAGATCACTTTTTATGACTCGTAAAAACAGCTTATAATGAGGATTAGCAAAACACTCTTGCTAATATAATATAATAGTATAAACAAACTCTCTTTTCTGATCACAGACGGGTCATTTCCAGATAAACTACACCCTGGTAAAGAAACAGCGGGGTTAGGAGTATTTTATTTTAGCCAAATTTCATTCGCGGCGAAACTATGGAATGTATTATCCTCCTAAACCCATCAAGTTTCATGAACTTACTAAACGGACTGACACTCTAGCAATTCAGGTATTAGATGTGCAATAATAAAATTATCATCATACATCAAGAAGTTGCGAAAAATTTGTTGCTAGCAATTGGGCCAAAATTGACATACAATCGCATGGGAATATAAGCTGGCAGAAGGGATAATAAACGAATTCATAATAATAATAAGAGTAAATCAAGAAAATAAATTAGCGCAAAAATTTTATCAAATCGCTTATACGAACTTATGAATAGTACAATTTCTAATATATTGCAAAGTTTACTTAAATATGCTGTATAATATATACCAGTACTACGATCCAAGTTGCCTACGGTACTCAGCAGAAGATGTAGGCGAATAGTTAAAGTTATAATTGGTATGTATATTCTTTAATTAATTAAGAAAACCGGTTTGAGGCTAATGCTTTCTGCAAAGACATGAAGAATGAAAACACCCAAAAATAATTCAAATGACATTGAAAACTAGAAAAGTTAATAGAAACAAACAACAATCAGTTGAAAAGTTTATAGAACCAATCAATAAACTTAAAGCCAAATATATATGCAAAGTCAATAATTTCACGGTTAACTGTGGGCGCATCGATTGATAACGTTTTAGGTCAAACATTCACCTGGTCCTGACGATCTTAAAAAAAAAAAAAAAATCGTAAAAATCTTTTTAGAACTGTATCCACAGCTCGAAAGCTATAGACGCAAACCAGACAAAACTTTCGTTTCTACTATGGGCGCGTGTAAGGACGTATCAATGGAATTATTTAACCCTGTTTTTTTAATCAATTGAAGAATGTATGCAGCAAAATTCAATTTCCCATTGTTATCCTCGCGAGCGTAGTGATCCAATAAAAATTGACGCACTGTGGCAGAACTAGACGTATATCGTTGGTATCACGAGGACTAGACCATGTAAAAAAAAACCAATTATAACTGTACAAAGGTTTTTTCAAATAAAAAAAAGTCATTTTTAAATTGTCGACACATTACATGCTGTTTGAGCGTTTTTTTAGCTTGAGACTTGAAATAAGTCAAATCGGTGTACTAGTTGGTTGCAGTGTTAAAGCCAATGGTGCGAAGCCTTGATGCAACACTTTCTAGAGAAAGAATTTCTGTTTAAGGAAGTTATCATTAAAACTACCAATATGTTTTATGAAAAGTTGTTACATAGGAGGATAAACGATAATCTCTTTCTGAGAGAATGTTAACTGTTTTGGTATGCTTTTAAAGTTTGTATTTTACATTCGATACGGAGATTATGTTATACTTATTCATGACAATCTTTTGCCACGCATAGCGGCACTCATGAAGCACATATACGTACGTTTCTGCTCGGCATACATAAGGGGATTGATTTAGTCGTCTGTATATATCACAATTGTTGATTTCTTTTCATTTTCGTCAGATTAACTTCCGAACCGTTAATGCTGGTTAGCGGGAGCGATAATGACGACAAAGGCTGAACTTAACTGGCAGAGATTGACGAACACTAAAAGGCATTATGGCCCGACGATGTAAGACCACCGTGGCAATAATGACGGCCAAGTTCAACAGTCACTTGACTAATACTATTTTAACAGAAGTAGTACGAAGGAAGCTCCACAAACGATCGTAACACCTGAGCACTTGATGATTGGGTGGTGATGATGACCGTTCGATGAATCATCGCTCACATTTTTTCCTACAAACGGCTGGGTTTATACATAGAGATTCCCAAAACAAGCGTACAATCTAGACTGTCTGCTTACTACAGTCAAGAAGAGCTAAGTATGATTTAGGCGGCTATTGCGCATCGTTCACATCACTGGCTGGATTAGTGGTTCATATCCTCAATGGTGAGCTTCTTACTAAGGTTAGCTCTTTGCTGATAATTACTGCCACATCCCACTGCGAATGCGCCCATAGGCACATGATCAGCACAATCGAATTACTTTTAGTGAAGGGAGCGAGGAGCGGATGATCATCTTCAACATCATTGAAACAATTGGCGTCTGCTGTGGTACAAGAGTGGGACAACGTGCAGTTGTAAACTATTCAGATATTTTACGTATCTATTGTACGTACAAGTGTAGCTGTCCTAAAGGCAAATGTCGGCTTAACATCTTACCAATAAATAAGTATTTCGTGTATACAAGGCTTTCATATTATTTTGTCCACTCCTTAGACGCATTTAAATTTCATCAAGTGCTTAAATTTTTTAAGCGTATATCAGCAGCGTATAGTGCGTGTTTTTTACAGAAATCAAAATCAAAGCAACATATAAGGCGCCGAATATAATTTAACAAAAAGTTCATTTATTTATTATGGCGGAAATTGTTCTTGCTGCATATGTTGGTATTCATTTTTTTTTAAATATTTCAATCCTTCAATCATCTCTCAAGTAGCTATTTAAGCTGCGGAAATTTTTTCAATAGTTTTCCGTTCGGATTTAGCGACCTCCTATGTGCATGCACACAATGGGGCTTACAACTTTTGTTAGCAAATTTATAAAAAAATTTTTTTTTAAGAATTATGGAAATTGCTTTCAAGGAAAAGAAAGGTATACATTTTATATAAGCTTTTAAAAAATATGGGGTGATCACTTGAAGCAAGCGCGTATAACTACAAAATTCTGAATTTTTGGTAACAGAAATCCTTAACAGGCTCTGACGTCACATAAACAATAACTTATCGGAAGTGAGATGGGCGAAAACACTATGCCCATTACCGAAGCATGGGTGTGTATTCATTTTGTCGTAATGTATGGACCAACGAAAAGGGGGCTCCAGAGATCCTATAATGAATGATCAGCATGTAATTCCGAATCGAATAAACATTGGAAACATTGGAAGCCTTTGCACGCAGATCAAGACTGATATTGAAAATTGGAAAAATTAGTCAGAGCGCAAGCGCGCAGCAAGTGCGCAAAGTGACTCACAAATTATAAAAGATAGGAAATTTAAATTTTCTACATTTACTTTATGGCAAACTTTTGTAGTGTGATCGCATACCGTTATATGTAT
Source organism: Glossina fuscipes (assembly GCF_014805625.2). NCBI lineage: Eukaryota > Metazoa > Arthropoda > Insecta > Diptera > Glossinidae > Glossina > Glossina fuscipes. The sequence continues at coordinate 339,222 of NW_023998531.1, forward strand.
CCACTTTGAAGTGCGATAGAATTATGCAAATTCGGCATAATACTTTTGCTAAAAGAAAAATAAAAATTATGCCGCACTTCACGCAATGCCATACGATGCCAGGCACTCCATTTAAAACAATTATCATTTTGATGATGTTAGCATAATTTAGTGTAATAATTTGTGTATAAATAGCCAGGTAAGACTTGTCAGTTGTCAAAAAGCAATTCAAGAAGGGTATCAATCCGCTAGTATAATAAAAGGCGTTCCATCCGCCTAGTATCATTGTTAGGGACTGCATAATGCCGAGCTCAATTGGCATTTTCAAGAGGAGATCGAATTGGCGCACTAAACAGTTTACTAAATGTTCCTCAACTCCAATTTGGCCACACTTGCGAAAGATTCATAGCGAATCTTGCCATAAATAAAATATCAGTAGGCCAACGATATAATATTATCACATGGCGATCCTGCCCAACATAATTTTGGAATCCATGCAGTTACCTGCCTTTATTTTTCTGAGGCAAAAAAAAAAAAAAAATCCTGCAAACCACGCATAATTTGACACCATTTGGACAACTTCTTATTTTTCACAAAATGAAATCAGAAGGCCCAAAAAAATTACGATCCAGCAATATATACAAAGACAGCTCGCCAACAAGGAACAGCAGCTTAACCAGATCTCCACCCAAAAAAAAGAGGAGGAAAATTGCCAAAAAATCGAAAACGCTTCACTTTCCTAAAAAGAGCAATACAACAATCAATCCCGGGGCACATCTTCACCAAGTACTGGCATTAGCAAAATGGTTCGAAGCCAAAAAAGCAACAACAATAAACAAATATGAATTAAAACAAAAATTTTTTTTGCAATATATAATATAAAAATTTACAAATAAAATATGAAATACAAACATATATATTAAAACATATAAGAAATATTAAAATTAAGAAGATTAGATAGATACGAAGAATATTAAAATGGAGAATGTAGAAAGAATATATTATAATAAAGATGAACATTATTTGAAAAATAAAAAGAATATTAAAAAACATATATAAAAATATATAAGAAACATTAAGATTAATAAGACGATATAGAAAAAAAAAAAAGAAAAATTAAAAACACAAATAATATAGATAGCTAAAACAAAAATAAAATTAACACGTCTTACTAAACAAAAAAAATTTATGCGCTTTAAAAATGTTTTGTAAAAAAATTATATTTTAATTCACTATAACACTTGATAGATGTGGTCAATTTTTTCATTTTTATACACCAATGCTGCAGCATCGCTCACAGAATACGCTTTCAAATTTTTGTATATTTTTTGCTATAGTTTAAGAGTAATGACCAAGCAACCAATTTTTCATTTTGGAAACAGGGGTGTTCTCATTTTACGTGGTGCTGTGGACGTGTCCTTCGACCGTTCCTGTCAAATTTGAAGTCGGCAGCTTCATTTTTGCGGCCAAGAGATGGTTTAAAACAAACATTATACAGACGGACAGACGGACTTCCTTAAATCGATTTAGAATTTGATGCTGATCAGGAATGTGTATACTTCGTTGGGTCTCTGATGCTTCCTTTTCAAACGTTCGAAGGACACGTCCCCAGCATCACGTAAGCAGAGAATACCTCTGCCTTTCAAAGGGAATGAAATAGTGGTTTTTTGCTCATAAACTCATAAACTATAGCAAATAAATGTACAAACATTTGAACGCATATTCTATGGGCGATGCTGTAGTATTCGTGCACAAAAATGGAAAAAATTGACCACACCTAAATTTAAATTTCTTTTCAACACATTCGTAAGGTACAGAAGCAAGCTTCAAGAGCCCCATAAAGCATACAAATTTTGGCCAGCGTCAAATTTGGAATACACCTTAACAAATCCGCCTATACGTCTGTCCATCTCTCTGTTTGCGCAACATTATAGTATTTGTAGTAAACATTCTCCCGTCAGCGAAAATGAAGATATTGCCTACAAATTTGCAAGCGAATTTGAAATTTACCTAAGTTTTTCAAAGAACACGCCTACAACGCCCACACGTCTATGTGACGAAAGTTTTCATTTTGAAAGTAGAAGAAAGCAGCTGCGCCCACTCCGTATTATAGAGCATGAGAATTTTTTTCTTTTACTTATAGTGATGGCTATAGAAGATTCCGGTCCCGACCGAATTTAACTTGGTCACTTGTTTTTTATTCACTTATTTATCTATTTACACCTGAAACTCAGCAAAAATAAATGAACAGCCGAATTCAATTATCTTTTAGGTGTGAATCTTATATTAATTATTATTAACAACTAATATAAAGTATATAGGGAGAAAATAACAAGTAAATATTAAGTAATATGTAAACAAATAAGAAAAAAAAGCATGTACGCAACTAGTGCAGAGGCACGTCCACACCAGTACAGAGCCAAGTTGCCAGTGAACCCCGAAGCCATTGCAAACATGCAAAATCTTGGCAACCTACAACAATAAACCAGACAATTTAATTTTCGAATCATAGTGAGATGTCAAGTTTGCAAGTTAGTCTAAATACGACTTAGTCAAATCCCGCATATAGTCATAGTCATTTCGATAGCCTTAAAAAGTCCTATGTTGATGTTAAGTGATAGATACAGATATAGAAACCTAGCGCGCACCTAGCTTTACTTGAAGAGAGCTCAATATGAAAATTAAAGTCTTTGGTCGATTTAAAAACTATGAATTTTTTAGAATTTCTTAGGCTAACAGTGATGAGTATAAAAGAATCGGTCACGATCGAATATAATTTTTTTACTAGTTTTCTTTAGTACTTTTATAACTCGCAGAAACAAGCTTCAAAAAATCCATAGAGTAGTAGGTGGTTGCATGTATTTTTTTTTTTTTTTTTGATAAGCGACATCTATTGATGAAAATCATAACATAATGCGAAGTATAAATATGGACAATGGTTGAATTCGATGGTTTTGAACTTTCTCGGTTTTCCATTAGAATTATTGGGTTATTCAGTGTATGCAGGCGCTAATCGTGGAACACTCAAAATTGGGTTTTCGACGTTCATTATTGTTCAAACACTTCAAGCACTTTCAGCAGCTTATGGTGATGACGACTTCATCAGGCTTCATCATATGGTAACTGTCGTTTGTGCTTTCAACGGTTTAGAAACTGTCAATGAGAAAGGACGACTTTCAGAACCAAAAAAGTTCGAAGACAAGAATTACACGAAACCCAATTACGAACTCTCAAAGAACTTTCGAGCAATTTAGCCGTTAATAAATAAACTGTTTCTTGACGTTTACATGTGATGGAAAATAACCAAAAGAAGGAAAACGGCCACCACGGGAGTTATTCGAAAATACCATTTCGAACATCGCGGTTTCATTGCTTGCCAGGTGAAAAAGGAGAGTTTTCTTTGATGTGTTGTGACTGGTGATGCAAAGAATGTCTATTATAATAATCCCAAAACCCAGTTGAACAACTTAATCGATGTTTTGTTGCAAAAGAGACCAGCAATAGCGGATAACAAATGGAAACTCATTCTCTTGCATGACATCGCTCGGCCATACGTTGCAGGAGTTGTCAAGGTACACTGTCGCAACTCGAATGGGAAATTCTGCCGCACCAGACATAGCGCCTTCGGACTAACATTTGTTGTGATCGATGATTCATGGCTCGGCTGGCATGTGTTTTCGAACTGCTGAAGAACTGCGAAAATGGGTCGACGGTTGTGTTGTTGCCAAACTAATATCACACTTTCGATACGGTATCGCTATACATTTGTTCTGATCGATGCGTCATAACTTGGCTTGCTTGTATTTTCGAAATGCTGACGAAGTGCGAAAATATTGCTGCCAAACCAATATAGCACTCCCGTACCAAAACATTTGGTTGGCAAATGAATTGTTTAATTGGAACCAGTTGTTAAAATTAAGAAAGCAACGGCTAAGATTATTTGACTTGAGGAACGAGCATATAAATATAGAAAAACATAGTGGCTACAAATTTTGTAAAAGTCAATGCTGCCAATTTTGTCAAGAAAAGAAAATAAAGAAAAATAGAAAATCTTTCAAGCTTTTCCTTTCGAACTTGTGGAAAAAATCGAAATGAATTTTAAATACAAAAGCAATACTCTTTTGAAAAGAGATTTACTCAAGGTGAAAAAATGCGACAAAAATTCCCAAATCAGACACCGTTGAGTGTGCTACAAGGGCGTGCCTGATCAATTTAATTAAAAAAGGTACTTGGTACCATCCGTGTTAACACTGCGACAGTGTTATTGTCCAATACGTAAACTTTATACTTGCGTCCGAGCGACCCGCTGTTCTCTTTCATTAACGATATGATTCCACTAGACAAAGCAGCTATGGATTTTCTGCATAAGGAATATAGTGTGGACAATCTTCTCTTATATATTGCTCACTCCAATAATAATCACAAGTTAAGCATAATACAATAAACTAACGGAAAACAGTGTTAAATGTATTTTTCTACCGAAAAAACATTTTAGTTTCATTGCAGTTACTTCAAACTTTCTGTTATTGACAATTATGGAGACTGAATGTAATATTTCAGAAAGTGATAGATCGGAGAAACTTTTTCTAATAAAGGACGACTTTCAGAACCAAAAAAGTTCGAAGACAAGAATTACACGAAACCCAATTACAAACTCTCAAAGAACTTTCGAGCAATTTAGCCGTTGATAAATAAACTGTTTCTTGACGAGTGCGCAAGAGATATTTTACTTTAGACAAAGGCAAGGGTGGCAGTGGCAGCAAAACAACATCATTGATATTTTTACAGATACAACGAAAAGAAAGCAAATCTTTCAGTATGGTTCTCTATATATGTGCCTTTTATGTTGTACGCGTCATTTGGTTTACAGTAGAAGCTGTGAATACAAACATAGGATGCAATAAATTTTAATTATTATACTTGCGTTTAGACTACATTAAGGGAGCGCGGTTATAGTCAATGCCCATAACGTCTTGGTTATTTTTACTTTGTTTTCATGAGAATTCACATTCTCCGTCGGGATCCTTATATAGCAGGGGACAGAAACCGAGAACTAACTTGGGTTAAGTTTAATAGAATTCAATTTCTTGTCAACCCCCTTATTATTTTTTCATAGTATATTTTTCGTCATAAAGTATTAAGAATGGTTTACTTTTTATGAATACTCTTATAAGGAATAGGGTCGAAAAACTTGATTTACGTGGTCCGAATTTGATACGGTTAGTGTTTATGTCGAATTACCTGTATAGACCAATTTTTATTTTCATAAGATATTTAAAATTAGGTCTTTTTGCCATTTCATTTTTGACAGGAACTCTTAAATGGGAGAGAATTCAAAAAATTGCTTCAGCTTATCCAATTCTCTAAGAGCAAATGAAAAATGCTCTTATTAATGAATGAGTTACGTTAAAAAATTTTAAAAATACAAAACTTTGCTGTAACGATTCTTTTAGAATAAGGCATTATGTTTAGGGTGGACCAACCAAGTTCATTATTAACACGGCGAGTTTTAAGGTGAAAACTTACCAGCATACCAAATTTCTTTGAAATGTCTGGAAAATTGTAGGTTTAAGACAAATATATGAAGGGCAGATATCACACCAACAGACACGTGTAAAATAGTTCAGAAAATGTATCCGATTCTATCGGTATAATGGAAGAAGAAAACCTATTTTAATTTTTTTAGGCGTTCCATGTACCATGAGTGGTAAAGGGTAAGAATTTTGACCAAAATTTGATAGAAGAACCTCATTTTTTTGATTTTTACTAGCAAGCAGAACAAAACGGAGGAAAGAAAGTTTAGAAACTATGCTGAAATAAATAAAAATTCTATTTTCTTAAATTATATTAATTAATTTTAATTAATTACTTTTGTAAATACTTTCGTAAAAGGATATCGTTTCTACACTCAGCTTGTAAATTTCGTGCCTTCAAATTAAACCTAAACATGAAACCCAAATTGAATTAGCTTCAATTTCTTCCAGTCAATTGTAAATATTTAATATAATGTGATATACATTTTCCAAGATATTTTCTTTTTGCTTTTCTTCGAGCTAACACGTTACACGCCATTTGAAGTACGTTTTTTGTAACGTCGAAATTTTATTTGAACACTTTTGTCTTATAATTTATTTGAACGTTATTATAATAAATACTCTTGGATTACCGGATTTCTAATAGAGTCCAGAGTGGAAAATAGTGTTATTTTTACAGACCTCTTTTGAAATTAGCTGTACATCGTTCTAAATTTTCGAGTTAAAGTCTGCCAACTTTTCCTTACGCATTAAAAATTTGTAATAGCTAATCATATTTGAAGATAAATTTTACGCAATTACGCTCCAATCGCGTTGATTGTTGACAGCAGCAATCGGAATCCATTGTATAGGGTGAAGAAGCGTATATTCCACGATTTTCTCATAATCCACCAAATCTAAAATATCTACTTCCCGTAGCACCAATCCGGAGATTGCAACTTTTTGTGTCATTTCGTCCATTTTGCAACTACGGTCTTTCTGCACGTTATCGTCGTATATAAGACACTTTTCATAGCCCAGAATTAATCCCTTTAAGAATTGCGCGATTTCAATTCGTTTTTGATCGTGTAGATTTAATTTTTGCTTCACACCTCACATGGGGGCTCTCATGAAAGCCAAGCCTTCATCTGGCAAAGATGTTCAATTTTTGATATCTTCAATAACCAGGATTGGTTCATTAATCAAATTGATATAAAAATTAACTGCATAAAATTTGGATTAAACATGTCTATTTTTTGGACATTTTTAATAGTTTGTGATTAAAATTGCTTCATAAAAGGCATTTAGAATCAAAACGAATAACAGGAAATTTGGATTACATGGCTATATATCTAGTAGAGCTCCCATGAAAAGCAAGCCGTTATGTGGCAACAAAGTATTTTTTTAACTTGTTACGACGAAAATAAATGAAAAATAATAAAATCTTTTAGAAACAAATTAAGTTTGCTCAATTTGGATCGTGACGTCAAATTGACATGAAAAATTTGGTTCGGTGCGGCCAATTTCAACTTGAATCATATAAGCGTTCCGGCGAAACTTGAATATGGTAAAGAGGTCTATTTTGCAATATTTCATGGTGAAAGTTGGTTCCTAATAGTAATTTTACGAAGATCTTACCGATGTCTGACCACGTATGCCTATTTCGTAAATATTACCACATATAAGAATTCTTAGGAATTGTAAACTTTTATACGCTAAAAAAGCTTAATTGCTAATATTTTATGATGAAAATTTGTTCATAATAGTAATGTTACGAAAATGCCATGTCCGATAATTTCAATTTTCATGAAAATTATTCGAATTCCTAAGACATCAAATTCTAAAGAAGGAATAAAACCAAGTACACATTCATGCCGCCTTGTCTATGCCATGCAACTAGCGAAAAGCAGAAGTTTTGCGGAAAGACGGATTTACGGCTTAAAAATGATTTCAAGCAAAAGGCGCGTAAAAAGAATTGAATTGCAATATTCGAAAGGAGAAGAACGGGACAAGAATAAAAGCGCCATAAATGTAAGTTCCCGTAAATAATTTGTGAATAGATCTCCGAAGAATTGTAAATAAAAGCTATACAATCCTAAAAGTCACAATTCAGTTGTACGAATTTAATTTCAAAAGGCGTTGCATGAATAAAAATTGTAAAAATCACAAAAGAGAGGCTTACGTTACAATATACAAATGTGCACAGAAAACACAGCTGCAAAGAAACTTTTCAGCTTATCCAAAAAATTGTTTCCTCAAATATGACTCTGATGTAAAAATAGCGCCAATAGGAGATCCCACTATCTGCCAAACTAGATATGTCCCATTTTGATCAATAAGCTTTTGCCTTAGTTTGGGAAAACAAATATGCCATCACTAAAAAACTTGCACACATTTTGGGCGAAAAAACCGAATCAAGTGATTTTCACAGGACTCTTTTCAAAATTAACATTCTTTACACCATTATGTAATTGTCGGACAGGGAAGCTCCAAACTACACCATGGAGGAACTCTCTGAAGTTTTGCAGAATCATTAAAAATGTACGCGATCAAGCATTGCCTCTATGGATGATGAAACCAATCTTATCGATCAATTCTGGATGGTCTATATCAATTGTGTGCTGGTTATTGGCGTTTACTAAACCTGATTCCTTCTGATTAACACTCGACGACTTACTGTCTATTCAAGTTATGACGATAATCTCAAATCAGCAGATGACTTTTTCCTACAAGGTCGAAACAGAAAGAAGGGTTACAGTACTAAAAGGAAAGAGGAAATGTAGAAACAAACTGATGAAAATATCTACACTTTTCAACAGCCATTAGTTGCCTTACACACAGAACATTTTAAAACTTTGAACAAATATTTAATGACTACGACAACACGCACTATTAATTGGAACAGAGTTAATGGAATACAGTGAAGACAGTAGAAATTCCAAAACTGAATTCAAGGGCAAGTTAAAGATATTCTTGAACCGGTTTTAATCTGCGGATACAGCAACAATTACTGTTTCATTTGTCATTTCTTGGCTCACTGTATAGTCCTCGCCTGAGTTATAATACTACCACTTTCAATTATAGTATGTATCAAACATTTCTTCCATATTTTGTGCTAGTTGCAACAAGAATCAGCAATTTTTAAAGATCATTAGTGCGTTATTCAAGCTATCTGAATGTAGCTTCATATTTTACTCTGTGAAAACTTAAATTCCTGCATGTTTTTGTGAGACAATTCAAACGAAATTCTTACAGATATTTAAATTAAATCTTACAATTAACAAAATGATGGAAACATTTGTTTGTACATCGTATATTTACTGCCGATGGACGTTCATGTATTACTGATTATTTTCTCAATTCCTGTGATTGACTTTAAAGGTTCTTATCTGCATGGGACTGATAGTAATTTCGAGTGACTATTCTTTGCACTCTAATTTCTCTTCTCTTCTTCTCTTCTCTTCTTGTGCTTGGTGGTATAATATTCCACCTTATCTGTGGGCTCTCCACCTTTTGGGAATTTAAAACGTTTCATATCTTTGAGAAGCACATTGCCGTTCAAAGTCGTTTCATGTATCTCTTCAGCTTTTAAAGACATCAAAAATAGCTTCAAATCGAACGTAATTGGTGCGCTTTCTAAACTATCCACCAGGTGCTCCAAATGTAACAGTATTTCAGTACTCATGAAGAGTTCTAGACTAAGCACTTCAATGCCTTCTGGTAAAGAAGAAAAATTCGCGTTTACTGCTCTCCTGATATTTGCAAAAGGTCGACTAAAGAATAACCATATTGGTAAATGGACCTCTTGGTGAGTCAAAAGTTCTTCAAATGCAGGTTCTTTTTACCCTGAGTTTAAAATCATGTAAAGTTTGCCACGCACCACAAGACCGTGCCCATTTTCAATTTTATTTAAAGCTTCTCCTACTCCCAGATTGTCATCCCTTAGTAAACGCCGATGTAACATCAATTCCAGAGCTCCCTCCTCTGTACTCGAGCCTCTCTGAGCTCGGTCGTTCAAAACGGCCATACGTGCTCCGTTACCTTCTAAGATTAATCTCCCATTTACAGGATAATAAATACTAGGAACATTTTTCTCTTCGTATGTTTGCCTTTTTTTACTTCCCACTTGCGTGCGTTTAATCATTTCACGCCCATTTGAATCGGTATAGAAGATCCCGTCGTTAGAGATTCCACTACTAAATTTTGTTATTACTTCCTTACCTATATTATCAGCAATTTAAACTCTACCCGATCCACATCTTCATAGATGCGTATCACCTGCGATATCCAATCATAAAATATTGGTATAACTCTTTAACCAAAGCGCCTTCATAAATATTTAACTTCACTTGATTCATATCGACATTTTTGATTTTCGTATTGTCCGTTGGAAAGACATAAGCTCCAGAATGCTCTCCTTCATAGTATTGAAATGTTTGTTCCACATTCTGGGAGATATTATTCATTTCAACTCCTTTTGGAAACCGTTATTGCTGAAGACTTTACCAACTTTGACATAACCAAGTAAGCAAAGGTTATTAATTTAATTTTAATTTAAAATCTGAAACGCTTACCGAATTTTCGATGATATATTCTTCGCATTCCCATATTAAGTTTTTAATCTTAGTTTCAAAATGTAACATCTTTGACTCACTACTCGTAGTTTGGGAAACATTCGGTTTCTCGATAATTATGGTCGCATTGACCGGAAGAAAATTATTACGATTTGAGTAACTTCTTACGTGATAATGGCTAATTTTTTGAACTTCAACCCTGAAAACTAATTCGTACTGCGTTACATTTGACCTCAACACATTTAAGTCAATCAATTCTTGCGGCAATGGTACTAATTAGGATTGAATAACGTTTCCGTTGCCATTCTCTACACGATACAAGCCATAAGGTAGTGGTATACGTACATATTGTTTAACAACACGTGTCAATGCATTGTAAGCGGTGACTAACCAATCTTCTGTTCTACTTTGAATAATGTCACATATGCTAATATTCAATAGCAAGCAGCTAACAAACTCACCGTCTTTTAGGTTCGTCAGTTTCTGAAGCGCCTTTTTTGCAGTATCTTCAGCTTTACTCAAAACACTTGCTGGGATACGTATATAGTCACGTATTGTGTAATGGCATCATGGTGCAGCATGATCCCCATTGCTTATTTTAATTCGCTTAAATTTTGCATGGCTTTTGGCACACCGTGAAATCTTGAGAGAACGGCTAATTGTTTGGCAACTTGCAAGAACTGATTACCTAAGTGAATGAAATACTTAAACGTAGGTCTGGACGTGAAATAGCCGCTCCAATAGCATCAAGGATTGTGAGCATAGGGAAAAAAATCCTGTGTCGTAGTAGGCCAAGTTAATTGAGCTTGATGCAAAGCCTGTAAATAACACGCTGGCATAGAATAGAAGACATTTATTTTTGAAGATTCCTTTGAAGAGCATTGAAGTTGCTGTCAAAAAAGTAAATCAGAAAACATGAAGTGGGTATCGGGCATAATTAAGTTTCTATGGTAATTGTAGGATTTATCAAAATCACTTTAACCCCTGTTCCTGTTCACGTTGTGATTTAAAAATTTTTTCGTGTCTTGTATTACATTTAGATAGACGAATGTTTAAAGCAATTTCATATCACCAAGTTGCTTGATCATTGCGTCAATGTAATGAACATCCATCGTATGAAAATCATCACCCAGTGGAAGGAGCAAGTGCGTAGAGCGATACGATCGCGACATATCCATTACATGCTCGACAAACCGGAATATTTTTTAAAGTATCATACGGATTTCAACAAAACAGAAGGATTTCTAACCTTGTTATCGAAGGCTTCCAAAGAAAATAAAGATACTAATTCAGCATAATTATCATAAAAAATTCCGGAAAAAATTTCCCAGTTTTCGTCGAAGTCATTACGGGCCTGCCATATCAATTCAAGCGAACGACTATTCAATAATATTTTTCTCCTTTCGAAGTCCATCATATCCCATTTGAGCGAATATTCCAGTTGGGCCGAACCATCAAACCACTTTGCTTGTATGTTAATGTAAGGAGAGATTTCTATAGGGACAGGCATTACGTCTGTTTTTTTTTTGACCCTTGAGTGAAAGAATAAACTTGATATCAAAGTTACAACGATCCGTTAGTTTGCCCGCAGCTATTGTTAAAATAAAAACAAGTTACCACAATCTATGAAATGTTGCCAATTAATGTAAAGGTGTGATTTCAATACCACGCAATCTAATGACGAACCTATATACGAAAAGAAATATTTGTATGCGACTGTATATTATACATCAATAAATAATGAAAGAGGCGGCATAATTATTATAATTAATGGATGTACTTTTTAATTTTCACAGAGATAACACCTAAGTTGTTTTCAGATGTTAAAACTTCAGAACAGGCGAAGTTTAGCCACGTTTATAAAGGCCAAGCTACTTTATTTCAAGTTTAAATTCGTGTAATTGTTACACTTCGAAGGAAGCCTACCTCTTACTTAAGTAGCTAATGAAGGGAACAAACAAGTCGATACATTTGCACCTGATATATCCGTAATATAAATCACCTTAAAATCAAATAACCTTCAAGGGAAATTATCTAATAAATAAACACATTAGTACTACAATTAGAAGCTAAATAAACATAGGAATTATAAAGTTAATTGGAAAGAATCCCGTTTTTGTTATTGTTACTACAGTGGCTATTAACTGTGCAAAAACTCTATATTTATAGAGCTTTGATCAAAATGTTCCCATCAAAAGTTAGTTTATATCGCGTTAGATTAAAATTAGATTTATCCCCGATATATTTCCACTACAATTGTGATGATAGGTCAAGATAAAACTTTGTGATCTTTGACTGATTGCTGTTTTTCTAATAACATCATAATGACAAAATTGTGCAACTTCCGCGGTTTTTATGCGGCAAGCAAATTGACTTCCACGATCGTGTTTTGAAATCACGTTATATATGAGCTGCTTAAGGCGCTATTTTAATTTAAAAACTGGCATGTAAAATATCAGAAATCTTGATTGACTCTTATTACCTGCCCAACATTTTAAGAAATTTTGTTGTCTGTAGAAGAAAGTTATGTTCATGCGGTCTTTTTTAACAGAAGTTTGATTTGGGCAATAATATTTTCAAGGCAACCGCAACTTTTAGATACACTCCAAAAAAGAAGAAAAGCTGTAAAATAAATACTGGGGGATAATAATTAAAAAAGTTTCATAGTCTCTTTCGCTTTTTAGGGTATTTTGTTTCACATATCCAATAGTTACCCATTTTTTTACTAACTTTTGTTTTGTTTTTGGATTACGTGTGAATATTAGCTGTCAATTGAGATGAGAGCAAAATAGCCATCACGTTGCGTTAGTTTGGCTTGAAAACGGACCGGCTTTAAATGGAAAAAAATTTCCAATCGAAATTGTTTACAAACAAACGCCTTCGTGGAATACAATAAAATTAAATATTGAATATCATATTATTTAATTTTATTTCATGTTATTTTTTTAAGTTGTGGAGGTCAAACGAGCAAAGCAATTCTCATTTTTTAACCTACAAGCTTAAACCCATTTATAATGTTTCTTTTGGGCCTTAATTATTATCCCTATAATTGTGTGTTTATTTTTGCACGATATTATCTTTGTTCACATTAAATTTGGCAGTATATAAACAAAGAAACAGCAAGCTTGCCTCTATTTTCCCTTTATTTTTTCAAAATAAATAAGACCAAATCATAATGATACATAACACAAAAAAAAGAGATTTTCTTTCTTTTGCCGTCAAAGCGAACAAGATTTAATGAAAGATACGTAACCACAGCCCTGACGTTGAACACTTTTAATCCACTTATATCCAAATTAAATTTATTTTTAAACGAAAGAAAATATTTGTTAATACGAGTTATATTATAAATTTATAGAACGCGCGCACTTTTGTATGTCAAATAACATGAAAACATGGAAAGTAGAATGCGAAAACCATAGTGGTGAGTAGACGAGATTTGGCCCGCTCCGAATATAACTTTCTTACTTGTTGTTTTTCGCCTTGTTTTTGTTTAATACAGCTAACATTTGTTACATTTGTTTTATACATTGGTGTCAAGAAAAACTATTCCTACATTTCATCTTTCTTTACTTTTGTTGTCATTAAAGTATTTAGCAGTAGATGTGGCGACAATAAATATACGGATTTGTAATTTTTTACTTGAATTATCTTAGAACTTTTCTTATTAAATATAAAAAAAAATGACATGTTAATTCCATTAGTGAAACGCCGCACCAGCCAGCATTGCTCACTTTTCTCTTCCTTTTTGCATCGAATATTAATAAAACTGCGAAAAATAACTGATTTCCAAGAGACCTTAACTTTGCTTCAGATTTTTAAATAGTCACTAAATTTGCAGAACGCCAAGCAATTGTTTGGAATAGTCAGTGTTTAGCGCCTCTCTTTAAGACATACCTTCTTTAAGCATTCCTGTTTATATACAAGATATTTACAAAAAGGTAATATGAACACACCGCTTACAAGTCTTTAGATAAAATTTAATTCTCCATTATTATCAGGCATCAAATAATCTTAATATATATATATCGTACGTATTAGGTACCCAAAAGTCGGCTGTGCTCTTTCGTTAATTATATATCCATAGAAATGTACGCAGTCATAAAAAATAAAACGCTTGTGTTAAGCATACGATCATATTGCTCTCGTATTCTTGCAAGTATTTTAATGTTTTCGTAACTGCATTTTAATTCACAAAAAAAAAAAACGTTTCCAACGATTATAGCGTCGATCATTATGATGATGAAAATGGCGGTTTTATATGAGAGATGCTTACTTTTTATAAAAAAAATAAGTTGTTAAGATAGTAAAGTATGATATTAAAGTATGAAGAACCAAAAAGATTTTGATCAGGTCTTTTAAGTACAAGTATATGTTCACAATTATTTCAAAAAAGGATTTTTCTCCATATTGTCATGCTTTCTTTTTTTTTTTCGTAATAAGCAATAGTTTGATTAAATATTTTAAAACATTCTCCAATTTTTCTTTCTAAAACTCTTCTTACTTACAGTAAAGTAAATTTTTATATGTTTGCTTAAAAATTAAATTATTAACAAATTTTTTTTTTGAAACATAAATTTTTCCTGTCTTTTCTTTCTATTCATTTCAGAAGTAATTTTACTAATACCTTTAACTATCTTTTTACATAACTACCTTTAGCAATTAAACAATAAAAAAAACCTTGTAATAAAAAAATTTCAATGTTTATAATTATGTACAGACGTTTTAATTTTAATATAACCTCATTAACAAACGAACCGATAGTTTTTTTTTCACATTTTCCAAGTGTTTAAATAAAAATAAATTTTATGATGAAAATGATTCCTCTTCAAAATAAAATACAATAAGTGCTAAAAAATAATTTTCTTTGTGCGTTCAAATAATGCATTTCCACTTAATGTTTTAGCGGGAATTTAAGCTGTATGGTCACCACTTCAACATCAGAAAAACCATTCCCTTTTCCAATAAAATATATGATCGAAATCTCCTTCAACGTAATAATGTGACTAATATAATGGGAGAATTTTAGATCCTAGCTTTGTTAATTTTCCTAAAATAATTGTAAATCGCTGTCTGCCTACTAGTTTACTTGAGGTTCAATATCATCCAACAATGTGTCTTTAATGCAAGCAGGACGCCGTTTTGAGTTTCTCCAACTATTTAAACTACACTCGCCCAAATCCTAATTTCTACATTTTATAGTGTATTAAACTTTACTGTTTCTGCATCCGTTCTCTTTAAAACACTTGGCCGCCATGTTAACAGTAACAGTTAAATACTATAAAAATACGAAAAACCAATTTTTCAGAAAATTTATGAAAATTGACCCTGTCCGCGGTGCTGTTTTACTGTAAGATACACGCCTAATGTCATCAACGGCCAAAGTTATCGCAAATTCCTTCAAATAATAAAATGTTCACTTTTTATCCATCCTAAAGAATTTTACAAAATTTATTAATTCCAAAACAAAAATCTCCATATATTCGTCATCGATGCGGTTTAATGGCTCCGCTTCTTCTGGAGATAAAGAAATTGTGAATATTGCCAAATATTTCCGGACCTATGCTGGTACAGTAAATAATTACCCATTTTAAATCAAAAACTTGGAACTGAAAGTCACATATTACATACTTTAAGGTCACTGAAATATAATTATACGCCACCATGTATACAGAAATCAAGCTCTGACGAAACATGCGGTATTATCGTAAAGATGTCTATTCATTCTCTCAAGACAGACGTTTTCCCTGTGGAAACAGTGGAAACGGCCATCTAGGTGAGAACTACAGAAGCATTGCCAAGTTGAGCGGTTTACTTAAATTGTTTGAAAGAATCATTACCCAACCAGTAACTTTTACTGGCAAGTCTTGGTTGCGTGGAATCTTAAAAAGAAGTTGAATTGTTACTTGTTAGAGTTTACTTGCCACAATTTGAACATTTTTCTAGTGGCGCTGACACTGAATACATAGATATCAATAAAGTTTTTGGTTTAGTCAGCCATAAATTATTGGTGTTTAAACTCCTCAATATGCCTCAATATGCCTCAATTGTATGGCCCCCTACTATAGGTGTCATGTTGACTCAATTGAGTCAAAAAAAATTCCTGCTTTTTGTCGTGGGTAATTTGCGTTGGAATCCGCTCCTCCTGTTGCCTCTCTATGAAAATAGACAGCTATTGCAGGCCTTACCATTATTAGAGGAAAGGCAGATTTAGGCTTGGTGTTGCCTTCACAGTTAAGTTAATAAATGGTCTACCAATAATATTAGCTGAGACAAATTTCAATGTTCCTAGTAGGAACAGGGAAAGTAGACACAACTGTGAGCTTTGCAACCAATTTAGGAGCAAAAATCTGAATTATATCTAAAACTTAATCTCACTGTCTGATTCTTTAGACTTTATTCAAAATAACCCCCCATAATATATGTCGTATTTAAACAAACTGTTAATCGTTAAAGCTTTGTATGATTCATAGATTGCTGCTGGATTGTTTCTAGATGGGTATTTTCTAGTTATAAGGTTTCCTGACGAGGTAAACATCCGCCTTTCGTTTAGTTCAACAGATCAACAAATCTTTTAGGTCAACGGGCGTTTTTACTGCAGCGTGATCTAGAAAATTTGCACTCTTGACGCGTTGCCTATGGCAAGCCGTTCTATACAGAAAAATGTAAAAATTTTTTGGCTTTCTTGGAAAGCACTCCTACCTACCATATTAATGAGTATACACTCGAAAATATATCAAGTTTTATCAATTTAGGAATTATACATGACTCTAAACTTAGCTTAGTAGAGTTTAACCTTCACTTTGACGGTGTACTACGAACGAGGCTAAATTCGTCCTTGATGTTATCAAGAGACGGTAAAAAGAGTCCAAAAATCCATATGTTTACAGGCGTTTACACATTATGTTAGTAAGGCCGCTTCTAGAGCACTCAGTTGTTGTTTCGTCACCAAGTTATAAACGTCATATCCACCCATTATATAGATATTATCTGTTTTGTTTATGATCAAACTAGTAAACGTGTTCTTCTACTTTCCTTGAACATGTTTCCTGCAGCTTACCTTCTAGAGTGTCTATCCATTATTTGTTAATAAAATAACCACTGTTACTGCTTGTTTGATCCGTCTGCTCCATTCAACCGATGACTAATTGTTTGGCTGTGGAAAGCTTCTACTCTAAAAAAAGTCTGTGTTGACCCAAATAGCCTTCAAAGAGTACGCGCTTCGTTCGCTTAAAATGAGAGTTTCCTTCATAACAAATTCGACTCGTAAATTTTATACCCGAAAAATAAAGCTTCTTATATGCGCCCATGCTTTTTAAATATCTGCAACTATTATATAAAGCTGCTTTATAAAACCTGTTATATTTTCGGACAAATAGTGTTTCCCTAAAAGCAGTGTGCGCAAGTCTTAGCTTTAATGAAAATTGCTATATTTGTGTATTCAAGGTTCAAGAATTATATGATCAACCATAAAGCCTCTTAAGCAAAGTGAAGTACGAGTAAGTGGTGTTTAACAGAGACTGCAGCATTTCCAAGTTCATTGGATAAATGTTACCAACTAAAATCTAAAAGGGGCGTTATTTAAAAAATAAGTTAAAGGAAGAATTTCTTACCGCACATGGCTTTTGAGCTCTCAGTATTAACAGATGTAATATTTTTTGAGTCATTACATTGAAATGAAACCAATCACTATTATAAGCTGCTTCAGCTACAAACAAACTCTGGAGCAAAAAAAATAAAATGAATTAAAAGCTTTTCTTTCTCCAAATTTTATCTCAGCACTAACTTGGTCGTACAACTCATTAGCATAATAATACATAATAACACTCTGTGAGAATATCATGAATATGTAGATGCCGATAATGACCATTTGGCCCACTGTGTCAACCTAAAAAATTCGCCAAAATTATTTGAAAATTTTATGAAACTTGCCCTTATGCTTACAATTATTAAAAGGAAAAGCATTGCACATAACATAGCTCCGAAAGCCAAAAACTCAACCAAGTAAGTGTAAGTTGTCAACTCATTAATAGTTTTTACATAGCTTAAACGAAAAAAAGTTACATACTTTTTCAAATTCAAAAAACATTAACACGCATAAATACTTTATTAATTGCAGTTGATATTTTATACACCAGATAATCACCTCTCTGGCCTTTTCGTCCTTAACGTCATGCAATTGTTTTAATTTATGTTGCATTACTTTACACATCAATATGGCGAAAAGAATAAAAGCCACAACTATGTTAGTGAATGGAATATACATACAGCAGCCCATCGGTGTTATAATTACTTGCAGGACAAAAAAAATTTCATAGAAAGGACTTTCATGTTTATCAATGCCGGGCACATACATGCCAAAGGGTAAAACTGAAAAACATACATTCATTTCATTTATTTACTTTTTTTTTAATTCATGATAAAATGGCTTTTTATATTCTAAATTTTTTAAATTCAAATTTTGATAAATTGCTTCCCCACTTCTCTGTGTTCTCCTTTTTAGTATCAAAATATACGCGTTTCTCATCTTAGAAGGTAACATCACCGAAATTTAGCAAAAAAAATTTTTTTTCTTGGTTTAATATAATTTTCTATCTAATTGGTCTGTCTCCGTCCTTAAAAAAAGTCGTATTCTGGAAATTTCAAAGTGTTTTATAAAGTCATCCTGTTCTACATAAGTGTCTGCGAGGAAATTACAGATTGATGTCATACCTAATCATTACTAAATTATCTAATACATCAGCAAGTGCCACTGTCTTTTGAAAGTACTTCTTTTCATTTGAAATCGCATCCAAGGAAAATACGAAAATATACGGAGAAAAGAAACGACTACTAAGTAGCTTAGATGCAGTTTTTGATATTCGTTATGCATGCCGCTATAAAAGTACGTACTTCTTGCCGCTTTGTCCGTCATTTCGTAGCGCTCAGTTAAATCGGGTGAGAAGCAGTTGCGCTATGTAAACTTGGTTGAGATTTCTCGCGGTGTTTGAACACAACTTCTTATAAATATAAGCTTGATTTATCCTCGCTATTCGTCAATACTAGTTAAGTAAGCTTAAGCAACTTACATTCAAATAAGAGCTATTTAGCTTCTTTCGCGTTCTTTATGGTTAATTTAATCATGTTTCTCACCTAACTTCGATATTAAAATCGCGCAATATAATCAAAGTGCATCTACTCTTTTTTTGTCTCTTTTTTGTTTGCACTTTTAGTTGTTTATTTATTCATGTTTTAGGCTTTTTGTGTCCCCCATTAAAGTATAGGGGTGCATTCAATTTGTCAAAACGTTCACGACACCCAGACGGTTCGCATAAAGTATATGCATCCTGGACGAGTATTAAATTCTGAGTCGAGTTTAGTATGTCCCTCTACATGACTGTCCGCGTTATATCTGTGTTGAACATTTTCCTGATCATAAAAATAAAGATATCGCCGCCACATTTTTTAAAAACCTTGTAAATTATTGCAGGAAGGGTGGTATTGAAAATGGGGCGAAGCGATCGAAAGCTACGTCCACAGAACAAAATTGTTGAGTCCTTTGCTCATTATTCAGAGAATCATAAAATACAGCACATACAAAGATAATAACCTTCGTTTAGATTTTACAAAAAAATAGAAAAAATGAGCCACACCCACCCAATATTATGCGGGATCGAAACTTTATTCTTGTTTTGTTTATTTGCTTATTTTTCTGTTTCTCTTCGTGCCTTCTTTAAAGAAAAGATGGTAGGAATAGAAGGTGCCAGCACCAAAGCAAATATTTCTTACTTACCTTTTTTTTTTGTTTTTAGATTTAACTTTAGCTGTTACAATATTATTGTGGTTTAAGTAAAAACTCAAATTTTTCTATTACCTCTTGATGTCGTAAATATGGGATATGTTACGAAGCCCACACACGAACAAAATCCCATTAGCAAATTCATTTTTGCAATATATTTAGCTGCCGTAGTAGTATCACGCACTAATGCCCTAATCACATTATCCTCTGAATCCTTTAAGAATTATTTCACAAAATAAATATTAAAATATATATATCTTCTTTTTCCCCCCAAAATTTCTTTTCTATATGTTCCCACTTACCGTCAATTCAATATACAACAAACGTATCTTATCCATAAATTTCTCATAATCGAAACGATTGATACACAATAGCACCGCTCTTAAAATGGTATTAAAGAACAGCACAGCAATATAAGCATTACGTACAATGGCATCAATCGATTCTTCACTATGGTAAATGTCCAAAAATTGTGTGGTGTTAATCATAATATACGGTATTAGGCAAACATAACGACGCCAATTATCTTGCAAAAGAAATGACCAGAATTTCATTATACGTAAACTGGTCTGATAGAGAGGAACATCTTCAATAGCTCGCAAGTGCATTTTGACTGAATAAAAGAGTCTTTAAAGTAAACTTTAATATAAGAAATAAAAAAGGTTTTTATACTTGAAAAGATGTTAGTATTCAGAGTAAATTAAAGGTTTGACTTAAAAAAGTTTTAATTTGGTTAAACGTTGTTTGTCAACGTTTTGAGGAATATTTAATAATAATGACTAAACAAGTTTTACTTTTTTAGTAAAACTACAGGACTAATTTGATGCATGATTTCCTTTTGTAGGAAAACCCCTCTAAGGCAAATTTTTTCAACTGATTAAATTCAGTTACCTTATATTAATAACATTTCATTTCACTTCACAGTTTTTATAAGCGAGTCTTCACCACAAAATTATATACGACAAGGTTTCGATCAGTCAAAAGACATCTATTTTTAATGATATAATTTTATCTCTCATTTTTGTTAAAAATATTTCTTGAGCCAATGAAACAGTACGTGTCGCGCTTTCGCCAAATGGTTAATATGTGTTGCCTATTTACTAGCAGAATTTCGTGAATCCAAATATTTGCCGTTCTAATCAACAACCTTAGATCTCTGGCGAAGAAGCCGAACCAAGTGATTTTCACTTGTCTCTTCTCTTGCACCACTAAGAATGTTCTAAAAAAAAGAAATAAATCGTAGCTGTTGTGATAACTTTTGTCGAATCATTGCAGATGTGGGCAGTCGCAATGGAAGACCATACTCTTCCTTTTAGACCGTTTACTCCAGTTGCGAGTATTAAGCGTATTAGTTATTTACAGAATGATAAGGATCGGCTGTCTAGTTTGGGCCAGAATTCTCTCCTAATTCCACCAAAACTTTCACTTTGCCTCTACATTTGATAATGCATGTGAATATAAAAGTAATATATATGACAAAACTTTTGCTTCACTTCATGATCTTAGTTATCAACAGAAACTTGCACATTTACAAAAAAGATCTCTTATGTGTGCACACTAGCGGAATTAGCCTGAGCGCCCATCCAAATATATTCATTGATTCGTTTTCAAGCGGCCAGTTGAAGTCAAACTTATTGGTGAGAACGGGAAAAAACTGCTGTGAACGTACATATCAGAATATTCGCATTCTAAAGAATTATTTGATTCGCCACCATGGGGATAAAGCCAAACATATGCCTTATAACCAGTGTAAAAATAGAATGTTAAGACAACTCTGAGAAGGAATCGAATGTAAAAAAAACGAGCGGAAAGAAGGAAAACAATTTTTAGCTACTTCGAAAGTGTTTAGTATAAGATTCAAACAATAGATCGTTTATCGTAACCCGTGTTAATGGAATGGAGATGTGTGTGTTTATAACGGCCAATTCTTTCCAATTTCTTCTTTCCAATTAAATCAGTTGTTTTTGGTAACTTTCCACACTGACGATTCCATTTGGTTGGAGAAAATCATAGTATACTACGCTCAACAGATCCCCGTTTCCCCAAATAGATTTGCGCGAACGCATATTCAGCTTTATCGTCGGTATTACGATTTACCTATTGCGCATCTTTGTTATTTGGGCTTTCGATATCGTAACACATCCGCTTCTACATGATTCATAAGGATGTAGCAACAGTATTGTTTAAACGAAGCATAAAAGGTAAAGTGCCCGCAACTGGCGTTTTTTCTTTTGTCACATAACTATATCTTTAACGCTTTTGTCTAATAGTAACGGCGTATGAATTAAAGATAGCATTTTCAAATGAAAAACTCGGAGTTTTACTTAGCACTCTATTAAAAAAGGGCGGAGACATACTCACACACTAAGTAACAATGGCCAACAACAAAATTATATCTGCCTAGATATTCATCATATTAAGTAAACAATTGTATATTTTTTGATTGGTCAGTCTTGATAGTCCTGACAAAAATTTGCAGAAAATTTGCGATTAATATTTTCCTTTACTTACTTTATATTTCTTAGTTCTTTAGCTACCTTGAGTAAATTCGAGCTAGTTCCATTACAAACAGAATGATAAAATTAATACACTGGGTATAAAAATAAGATTTGAAGTAGTACAGTAAACCATGAACTCCCATACGGAAGCAAGTAATAATTATTCCCAAGTATACTCAAGATCTTAATTTAGTTAGAATTATTGCATAAATATTTCATGGTAAATCGGGTCACAGATAAGTTTTAGATATATACCATTCTATTCCACTTTGCTTATTCCTTAACATAATCAAATAAATTATTGAAATTTATATGAACGCAACTCTTTACATTGTTCGTGAAAACATATAACTTCATGCACAATATTATATATTTATTTTATCTACGATATTTGATGTGAGGTAAGAAGACTCACACCGGATAAAATAAAACCAAAAGGTTTTCAAACTAAAGAAAGAGACAAGATATTATTACCATTTTAAATATTAACTATTTTGGCGATTTCCGATTTTTTTTGTTTAATTTTGGAATTTTATTTAATATTCCAAAAATAAATATGTTTGTCATATCCATGGAAAAATTAATGCTTATGGAATATGTTGTTCAAAAAATTGTTCCAAGTTCTAGTTCTTTTTTTTTAATTCTCTTTAGTCATTCGCCAAGAATCCTAAACGTAATTTGAGAATCGTAACAAAACTAAGTGTACAAAAACGGGTAAAGTAGGTGTACTAACAATCCTTAGAAGAAAGGCAAAAAAGAAATATAAAGTGACAACGGTGTTGAAACGCGGCCACAGGAAACGTAGTTATTGTCTTGAAAATTAGTGCGTTGAAAAAATTGCGAACTTATGCAAGGGCTTATGAAGCGTTTGCAAAAGCTGTGACCTCTTCGATATTTCGATGCTTTAACATGCGTAGTTTTCTTCTATTGTAAATATTGTAAAGAATAGATGAAACTATAAAATTCAAGTCAAATTTATATAATTGTGCTTTTTCTCCATTATGCCCATTGTTATCAATTTACATTAGTAAACAATAGCGGTTTTATAAGAGCCCTTGTATTGAAGGATGTCCTCTTCTTCTTTTTCCCGTTTTGATAGTTATCGTTTTATGATATTAAACACTATCGGCCTCTGATTGTGGGCATGTGAAAGAAGTTAAGCAATTTATCTTCACATGGTGAAGCATTGCTCAGCTAACAACGCGATAATTTTTCAATGGGCAATTATTAATAGAAGTAACGAAAATTTTAATATCAAAGAGTTAAAATGTTCGCCGTCGATAATAATTCAAATAAAATTCTACAACAAAAGTAAAAAATTGTGTGCCTTAATGAAACCGTGATTTATTGCTGTCGATTTTACAATCGCAACGAAACAATTATATACCTTACCCGCAAGAACTTGACATAAATAAACATCATTACATTGTTATTTAAGCTTTCCACACTTCTGTTTTTAAATTTTAAATCGTGTAGGAGTGATATGTGTTGTTACGGCGTGATTTGAAGCGAAGTATTGATGGTGCATAAAGGTTTTGCATAAAGAATCTTGATTTTTCCTCTTTGCTTATTTTTTAGAGATCACATTCAGATTTCAAACGCTTGTTGCGCTTAGAGTTACCGCGGCTTGCTAATATAGTTATGACCTGAAAGTTTTCTTTAGAAGAGCAAAGCTGATTTCAATTGTTGTTTATCGTTTTAGCTTAAAATATGGCTTTTATGCTGTATGATGACAAAACTTAGTCAACTGATATATCAATATAATTGGAAGTAGGTACTTTACACGATATTTGGTGCACGTCGTTTGAGCGACGTATCGACTAAATGGTTCTCAAAGTTTTGTGTGATTGTGGCGCTTACTGGGGTGCGGCAAAGATATCTTCTGTGTTTGGTCATTCATTTCAACGTGCACTAGTTCGAATAGCATAACGTGGAGAGGAATAAGAAAAGGACACAGCCTTGAAAAAGAAAAAAAATCATAGGGAAACACTAAATTGTTAGCTTTAGTCACCTAACCTAATCTACACAACTTATGAGATTGCTACTTATAGGCTGTGGCAAAAGTTAAATCTTTAAATATTTCACAGCTTTAATTTTATTTGAGTTATTCTCGCATTTCTCGGAAAAAGGAAGTAATTTCTCTTCATTGATAGCCTGAATATGCCTTGAAAGGTTTTCACGTATATATTAGTTTGGGGAAAAATAAATCCATTATTTTTATATGAACTTCAGGACTTTATTTAACATGCTTCGGATTGTCCGATTTGGGTCAAATATGCACCGTTTTGTTGTATGATTTATTGCCATTTTAAAGGTAACTTCAAAATGCCCCTCTCACAGAAGTCCTGGTCTCTATTTGCAAAAAACTCTTGTAGTCGATTTTCACAATCCTCCCTAGATTCCAATTTTTTATCATTAAAGAAATTTTGCAATGCAAGAAAAAGATGATAATTGCTTGGTGCCAAGTCCGGACTGTATGGCGGATGCATTAAAACTTCCCAACTAAGCTCCCGAAGTTTCTGGCGAGTCACTGCAGATGTGTGTGGCCTAGCGTTGTCCTGGTGGAACACGACACCTCTCCTGTTGGCCAATTCTGGCCGTTTCTGGTCAATCGCTATCTTCAAACGGTCCAGTTGTTGACAGTAGAGATCAGAATTTAGCGTTTGGCCATATGGAAGCAACTCATAATAAATAATCCCCTTCCAGTCCCACCAAATGCATAACAAAACCTTCCTGGCCGTTTGAGGTGCTTCACCGCTCTTTTACCACGATCGTTTTCGCACAGGGTTATCGTATGTGATCCATTTCTCATCTCCAGTCACCATCCGTTTAAGAAATGGGTCTATCTCATTCCGTTTGGACAAGGCTTCGCAGATGGAAATTCGATCCATCATGTTTTTTTCTGTTAATTGGTGTGGCACCCAAACATCGAGCTTCTTTTTGAATCCAGCTTTGTGTAAATGGTTTAAAACTGTTTTATGGTCGATTTTTAGCTCCTGGGCGATGTTACGACTGCTAACATGCCGGTCAACTTCGATCATTTCTCCGATTTTATCGACATTTTCGACGACCGGCCTACCTGTGCGAGGTGGATCTTTAACATCAAAAATTCCTGAACGGAATCTACGAAACCAAAATTGCACATAATTGGCTGTTACAGTATCGGAACCATAAACACCATTCACAATTTTAGCCGCCTGGCTTACATTTTCGCCTTTGTCAAAGAAAAACTGTAAAATGTACGGAATTTTCTCTTTGTTCACTTCCATTTTTAACACGCTGTAACTCACAACTGAATGCACCAAACAAAAAACAGCAAAAGAATTTTTTTTACTGCGAAATGTCACCTTTCCAACGAGCATAAATCTGGAATTGTTTGATCGATACTTAACGAGAAATCTATCAGTGCAGCCATCTACCGAAAAAATAATGGATTCCTTTTTCCCCAAAATATATACATCATTCGAAACATTTACATTTGAATATGAAGCGATTGTGTAAGTTGTTTCTTTAAAGGCAAAGTGTACTTTAAGACCAGAACTACCGATTTGTTGCAGACTTACTCCTGAAACTCTTCGCCTTTTTGTTGACGGCTAAGATACGATAATCCTTGGAATATTTCCTTAATCATAGTAACCAATCTTTTTCAAAAATAATGCAAAAAAAATTCGATTCCTAGCTGATAAAAATGATAATATTATAATAATAGGAATAAAAAGGCGATAGTTCATTGCAGAAAGTTTTATTCACATAAACTCAACTTTCCAACTGTTAACAGTAAGAGTATTACTGCACTGATTGAGTGCACTTTTGGATGGAGCCTGCGGATGATCCTTACTTATATGTGAGTAACAATTTTTTGGGAATATGTGCACGGAGTTAAAAGATAGTAAAATTGACGAATATAGGAAAAGTATTTGATTTTTTCTCATCATTCAGATATGTCCGGTTTGACACGGTATAATGTTAGGCTAACAAGGAGTCGTGAGTTCAAGTTGTGCAACCGTACACTTTTTCTGCTTGCTTTCATTACTTCTTTTTATTTAGTTTATCGTGAATTTATACCACTTCACATTAAACTTTAAATATTTAAAAATCTTTAATACTGATAATAAAAATGTTATTTTCTTTCTTTACCTTCATAATTTGTTTTTTATTTATTTTATTTGTTTATTGATGCTTATGTAAGGTCGAACCCACGAAGTCCTATTATAATACACGGTAGTGTATATTATGGGTGCAATAATAAAGTAAACTAATAAAAAGTCTGCTTAAACAATCTAAAGGAGAAGAAAGGAAACTTGGTGGGAAAAAGAACAAAAGATAAAAAAGAAACCGGAACCAAGAAAGTAGTATATAATTTAGTATATAATTTAGTATTTTTGTTTTGTTTTCGTGTAGTATCTGTTGTCCTCCTCCTGGCCACAAAGACGAACATACCGCCTTCAAATTTGACATAAGCACAGGAAATTCTTGCTCTCCGGTTGGTATTGAAAATGGTACGACGTAAACTGAGAATATCTCTGTTTGAGAAAAGGAAAAAATTGGTTTTTTGCTCGTTGCTCAGAAACTGCGCTAGACAAACATATAAAAGTTTGAGCGTATGTTCTATGGGCGATGCCATAGCGTCTACGCAAAAATGGCTACGCGCACTCGATATTATAGTGTATCAAATTTTCGATTTTCTTGTCGAAATCTTTGGAAAATAGAGCTCTAGAAAACCCATTAAGTATGTACATTCTTGATCAGTGTCAAACGCGGAATGCATCCTAATGTTTCCGCAAGCTCTTCTGTTCGTCTGCTCGTCTCAGCAATTGAGTACTTCCTGGAGTAAACATTTTTGCCTTCACAAAAATTAAGATATCGCCGCTTCGAATTCTGCAAAGGATATAAAAATTATGCAAGCCGTCAAGCAGTCAAGGACGCGCCTACAATGGAACAAAATCTGAGAACACCTTTGTATTCCGTGCTTTCCGCTAGTTACTCATAAATTACAACAAATACACGACATAAATATCTAGGAGGGAGAAGTATATTCATTTTGTCAAAACCCAGCATGTCCGTCTGTCCGTGTGTATAATGTCTGTTATAAACATTCTCCGGGACGCAAAAATGAAGCTATCGACTTCAAATTTGGCGGAAACATTGGAAGTTCTTGCTCGCAGGTTGGTATTGAAAATGGTCCAAATCGGTCGAAGGACACATCCACAGCACAACGTAAGCTATCAACACCCTTGTTTTTCAAGAGGACCCATTGGTTGTTTGCTCATTAGTCATAAACTATACCAGACGAATATGCAATTATTCAAACCTATATTATAAGGGTGATGCTGTAGTACTTGCATAAAATTGAAAACAATCAGGCTCGTCCACTTAATTTTGTAGTGTGTTGTAATTTAATCTGTTTTTTCACACTTCTAACGCAAAGAAACAAGTTTCGAAAACCTCATTAATTCCATAAATGTCCGGCCATTTTCAAATTCACAGTGCGCCTAAGCATATTGTCCGGCCGTCTGACCATTCGTGTAGTATCTGAGTTAAACATACCGCCGTTCGCAAGAATGAAGATATTACCAGACATGCAGGTTTTGAAAGAACACGCCTACATCACTCACTGTAACAAAACCTGTGAACACTTTTGCTTTCTGTGTTTTTCGTCTGTTGCTCATAAAGTACAACATCACAACACATACATCATATAAATTTTTAGTTTTATTCTGACAATAGAAAAAATTAGCTGCTCCCATTCAACATTATAGAGTATGAAAATTTAATTCTTTTTTTTGTTTTAAAATTCCGCTGATGGATATCTGAGGACACCTCTGTTTTTCAAAAGGAATAAAAGATTATTTTGTTGTAAAAAAACTGCAAATAAATGTACAAAAATTTGAAAGCATATTCTATGGGCGACGTTATAGCATCTGCGCACAAAAATGGAAATAATTGACCACGTGTACCCAATATTATAGTGTACCAAAATTTAATTGTTTTTTCACAAACCGTACCACTTTAAAACTTGGAGTGCATCTAAACATGTCCGCTTATTCCTCTGTCTACCTGTCCTTTTACGCACTTTGTAGTATTTGCGATAAACATTCGCCCGTTAGCAAAAACGAAGATATCGCCTACAAATTTGCGAAACAATTTGAAATTGATCTAAACTTTTCAAGGGATACGCCTACAATGCCCATATGCCCTTACTACAAAAACTTTTGTTTTGGAAGTATAGTATATATATATATATATATATATGTATATATAGGGCATGAAAATTTTGTTCTACTTCTACTTCTTTTGTCTTTTTTAGGATGACGGTGATGGACATAAAAGATTTTCATACTCTGTAATACTGGATGGATGCAGTTGATTTTTCTATTTCTAGGAAAAAAGCGGAAATTTTTATGGTGCATGTGTTGTACTTTATGAGAAGAAAGCAAAAAATACAGAAAGCTAAGGCGTTCACAGTTTTTTGTAGATGTACTAAAAAATGTACGGTATAATCTTTGTAGATTTATCTGCTGTTGTTTATGGATAATAACATAAAAACATATTTTTTTCTGAAAAACACATTGGTTCCTAGTTTAGGTAGCATTGTAGACGCGTCCTTCGTCCGATTTGTCTCATTTTTAATAGCAATACGCAAGCAAGAACTTCCAATGTTCCTGCCAAATTTGAAGTCGTTAGCTTCATATATGCGCCCAAGAGAATGTTTACAACGGACGTTACACAGACGGACAGACGGACATGCTTGAATCGATTTAGAATTTGATGCTAATCAAGAATATAGATACTTTATGGGGTCTCTGAAGATTCTTTCTTGGCGTTGCAAAATGACGTACAAAATGAACATACCCCTCATCCCTCGGTGATGGATATAAAAATAGAACAAATCAGCCACTCCAACCCAATATTGTACAATGTGAAAACCAATTTTCTTTTGGGTTCCTTTAGTCTTGCGATGGGTACAAAAAAATTTGATCAAAGACGAATATAATTGGCTTACTTGTTTAGATATAGCCGTATATAAAAATTCGGCCTCTCCATATTATAACCTTGTTCTCATTCTATTCCTGTTCTTCCACTTGACATTCAATGAATAGAAAAAAATAGATATTATTTTGTATACATTATTAATGAAGACATGCTTTTAGCAATTATGTTCCAAATATGTGTCCAGCGTCCAAAAAATGCGCATTCAAATCCTATACCAAAATATAAAGTAACGTCTCTGTGCGGCCTTTAGAAAAACTCGCTCAGTTATAAAGGATCCGGAAAAGCCAAGGGCCGGAAGTGAGATTTCTTAAAACAGAGTAGAAGAGCAAACAATTTTGCACGAAAGCATATAACGAACGAATGATTGATTTTTTCAATCCAGATATTACCATTGATTCTTATTTAAATACCTGAAAAAACAATTTATTTAGTTTATTGTGCTTTTATGGTTACAGAGTCAACATGAGCCACTTTGATTGAATTTCTTATTTGATTAAATTTTCAAATGTTCATCCATCTTATATTGATTTTAAATAAAGCTAACACACAAACACGCACACTAAATCTCGCTTTACGTTACCTTATTAAAACTTACTCACTTTTGCAGGCAAATAAAACCAAAACCCATTTAAGTTGTTTCTTATTTCCTCGGCTGTCCTACGGTACGCATACTGCTACTGAATGGAAAAAAAATTTCTTAAATATCGTATAAAACATACATTAAAATCATTGGAATATTCGCTTTTGATTTCGCTTTACGTGTGATCAAGTATTTTCTTAAATAGTATGCAAAAAAACCATTACTGGAAGAGTTAAGTACAATTCGTATAATTATCCTCTTGTCTAATAATGCATGTTGTTAACGTTTCACTTTTAATTGTTCGTTCCAATTTAGTTGTTCTCAAAAAGTGAAAGTTGTTTTTATTTTTTTATATATTTTCTGTTGAAAAAAAAGTTACACGTCACAGCAAATTATCTTTGAAGGACGTCCTATTTAATAATGGGGTATTTTTTCTTGTTATACGCAAAAGAAGAGCTAGGAGACAATACCTTTTATTATTACATATAACAAATACTAATAAAAAGTTTAAATTGAGGTTTTGTGAAAATTAAAAAAATAAAACTAAACTTTTTCTTTAAAAACATAAAATTTTATCGCGCTTAGCACCTGAAGAATTAACTAGTCAATATGAAAAGGTAACAAAAAACAAACCCAAACAAAAAAACATGAAAACGTTAGAGTCGGTCAAAGCCTACCACAAACTATCCTGTCCCGCCTTGAGTATAATATCGCGCTTGTTTTCGTCATTAGTCCTTTTTGTCTTAGGAAATGTTAATTCTTATAAGATACTCTCGTCGTACGAATGTGATCCTTAAAGTTGCAAACTTAGTAATGTTAACTTTTCCGCCAAGTAACCTATTGCTAACTAATTTTATCAGAAAATACACCCAAATTGGTCCCAATCTCAGTACAGTAAATTTGTGTATCAACTCATTATTTTGGCCCATATATTATACCCATTGGAACGGTTATTTTTGATAATAATGTTCGTACCGGACGTGGTTAAATCCAATTCAAATTTTCCAAAAGGTTCAATCCCACTTAAATTTTTCACGTTCATTTGTCAAGCTCGAAGGCTATTCTTCACTAGCAAAAATTTCGACCACAATTTCAAAGTTGGACAATTTCCCATCCAATCACTTTTTTAAAATATGGACAATATGGGCAATATTGATCATAAAATAGTTTGTTTTCACCGAATTTCAAAGGGGTTCGTCCCTAAGTTACAATCTGCAGATTGAAAGCAATAATATCTGGATAGACACAGACAGAGATTGTTAAATCGACTAAGCAACTAAGACTATAGATGCGGGGTGTAAAAACTCGAAAGGGGAGAAGAATAGATTTTCAAATTAAATTAATAAAATATGAAATTAAAGTTCACATAACTCTTTACAGGTCTTTCTTTGTTTTCGTTTACGGAATCTTGTACATTCGATTATATAATATCTTGCTGTATTTTAAGCCGAGTTTCCTTTGCGAAAAGAAAAAACGAAGAACTAATGAAAAGTGAAACTATTTTTATACTTCTACTATTACGTGTTTGCAAACATTTTGATCAGCGATCTACAGGAAAAAATGATAAAGAAATTTTATTGTACATAACGATTGAATTCAATGGTTTTAAGCTTCCTATAGATAAAACAACTGTATTCCATTTAATATTATTGGTTTACTCAGCATACGCATACGCCGACACTAATCAATTCATTACTTTTGTTATTTATTTGAAGATACCTGCTATCGAAGCGCACCAAACAAGTGTCGGTTTTGATTTCATCGTGGCGATTAAAAGTGGCGACACGAATTAACTGAAAATGCCTCTCTTTGGTCACTTGTTGTAAGAGTTGTTCAGGATACACTGTTGCAGCTCAAATGGGAAGTTCTGCCACAACAGGCATATTCACCAAACATGACACTTCCTGATTACCCTGTGCTTGGCTGGCACGCGGGTCCGAAAAGTTGAAGAAGTGCGAAAATGCGTCGGTGGGTGGATCATTGCCAACCCAATGTAAGTTCTCCCGACAGGATATCGTAATGTTCTAGAAAATGATGAAAAGCATTTTGATTAATATCCATTGTACCAATTTTCCAAGTGAACAAGTGATCAACATATTTGCAAGCACCTAAGAGATAACTTCAGAAATTCGGACACATTTCTTCTAACATTCTTCATTTTCCTACATAAAATACACACAAACACACATGTAAACACACGGTAATTAGTATAATGTCCCGTAGATGTGCAATATCTCACGCAAAACTATCCAAGAAATTTACAAATTATATGTAAACTAAGAATTCATTCATTATATCATTATAGATAACCTGGACGAAATGAAAACTGGACAAGGATGGCAGAAATGAAGTGGCAACTTTTCTTCTTCATATTCTGAAGACCACTGGACAAAAATCGTGATTATTAACTGACAAAATGAAGTGTATATTTCTAATCTACGTTAGCGTCAGAACAATGCAAAAAAAATTTGACGAGTTTTACTTAATAAACCTTCTTCGGGAAAATTAATTAAAGTAAAAACGAAAATAAATTTTTTCTTGATAAAAACTCTCACTATTTAAAATAGTAAACGTATACATTCATTACATGCCACGAGCAAAAGAAATTTTAAATCTTCAGAAGGTGAATAATTCATTTAAATTCATTATACATTTGAACTTAACACAATATATGGTCAACAATTTCCGGGATTGACTCATAGAGTCCGCTGCAAACCAAAAATGGATATTATCCTTAGAAAGTATCGACACTCCGATAACCTCTGTAGAAACTTCATACCATTTCGATGATTTTTTTTAACGATCTGCAATCGTTTTAATCGTTTTTCGTTATTTTCAAAACAAAAAAAAAAAATGCGGACTTCATGTATTGATTAAGCAATGAGTTCCGAATAGCGCAACAGTTTTCTATTAAAAAGAGCAATTTGTCGATAGCTTGCTGATTTTAAAAATAGCCACATGATGCTGAGCGCATTGGACGGGCATAAAATGTGCTTAAATCAGAAAACGTCTAAAATAAGCCTAGAAATTAGTTGCGGACATGAGAGGGCTACTTGTAAATGGTTACCGAATTTGGTCCAGAAGAGCAAGAACACTATGTCACATATCAATGAATGAATTGAAACCTGAATTGTTACTTCACCTATCGCATTGCCCACGTTCGACTATTAATTTAAGGAGCGAAAAAGGCTTAGATCAAATCGTGTGGTTATTATATGAAACGTATTTTGAGGTGATGAAGAGTACTGAACTAATTGTGTCGCCCTTAAAAAGAAGACTACGTTGGTAAACATTAATAAAAATGATTTTTTCTTACTTAGTCTCGGAAATTATTGATAGTGATTTATATATGTTTGTAAGCACGCACAGTTTTTGTTGCGACGCGAAAACAAATAATGACTTTCCAGGCAAAGAGCGTCAATTTAACCACTATCGATGTAATCGTCAGGATACGAGATTTTAAATGTACATATGCGAAAATATGGCAATTTAAATGCGCAACATTTTTTAGAAATACACGTTATTCGTAAAAATTATGATAGTATATTAAAAATAAAGCGGTTCACTTATGTGGTCTTGTTTATAAAATATATTTCGATCGCGATTTTTTGTAATTATTAATGATTACAAAAATATAATTTTATTATAACATTCCATCGGTTTGATGTCAAAGTTAATAGTATGTAAAGCTAGGTACAGAGGCTTCTTACTTACATTATGTTAAAGCTAGTCTCCACAGAGAATTTTTAAAAAGAAAGCGAAATTAAATAGAAAATTTTTTGTAAATTCATCGTCTTTCATTATTCCTCGACATATCGGTATTCAAATTGCTTGCCTTGTTTATTTTTTAACACAAGAGGAAAGATCATCGGTTTCTTATATCCATCAATTAAGGATCATTATACTCTACACTACTTGTGGCACAGGGTGTATTAAATTTGTGCGGATGTGTGTAACGCTCAACTTACAGTTCGCACTTTAGATCGAAACGGGCAATATGTATACGGTAAAAAGGCCTAAATTTCAATGTTTCTTGGTCCGTAATAGAAATTTGACACAGCAATTAAATTTATCAAAATAGTCCATGTAGGTACATTTTTTGGATATCATCCCACATGAGGATACTACTGAAAAATAAGAGAAGTTGTTTTCTAAAAGTAATTTGATATAAAACTTCAGTTGAACGAATTAGAATCAATGCAAAAAAAGTTAATGTTTACTACTTTATGATGAAAATTTGCCAATAATACCAATTTGACTTAAAAACTAATTGGATTAAATTTGAAACGCATAGATCGGTTTTTTGGACACCATTTCTTGACGGAAAATCTTGCGTTAATGAACTGTTCCGTGTGATATAGAATATGCTTAATATATTCCGGAAAGTCAGTACTTTCCCGTTGCGTTAGAAAAGTAGTTCTCCAATTCAATTGCGCAAAAATTAGAAAACGACACCTAGGATATAGGGCCAAGTTAACCTTAACCTTTTGACCCTAATAACAAAAAAATAATAACTTATCGTTAAAAATTGCTTTGATATTTGTCAAAATATTATTATAATATGACTTATACATATTTGCCAACGCTTAGGACCTCCCCAACATGGCTTTTAAAAGAGTCAGAAGTTCCTTCTGAAAATCGTTGTTCGCGCAATTTATTTTGGATACGAAAAGAAGTTATTGAGTGCCAAATTAGGTCCGTATGGCGGATGACCAATTAGTTCGATTTTTCGATTAAAGAGCCGGCTATTACAGCAGATGCAAGAGAGCTCCCACTTGCTTGCTCAAGAACTTGCCCTTGGTTTTTATTTCACCAAAGACTTCCGGTAAATAAATGGTTGCGTATAATTCAGAATTGATCGCTTTATGCGTCTTTAAAGGCAGTATTGCTAAGTGATTAGTTTTTCTGAGTTAACGGGCGACCTTTTGTCTCGAAACTTGTGTCGAGCATAAATAACTTCTGTTAGGTTTTAAAGCACTTATAGAGTGGACTGCGTGTGGATCCATGATACGTAACCTGTTACGATCGTACTTACGTCATCATTGCATTTCTTATACATTTATTTGCGCAATCGTCATTTTGAGATTCTGCAAGGCCCAACAAGAAAAAACCCTTTGCGCAGCCCTCCTTTAATCTACCTAAAAGCACGTCAGAAGACGTGAATCACCAAAACAGTAAAATATTAATTGCTTCTGATGTTTTATTCGACCAAAGACTTCGTTTCAATTTGCATATTACGATATCTATAAACAAAGCTGGGTCAATCCTACGCTTTATTACATGCTATGGAACTCGATGATACGTTGCAAGAAGACACTAAATTATTTTCCTTAGATAAACACCAGAATATGATTCGATTATATATTCTTCTCCCTATGAAAGTTGTGCAAGAACAAATCTCGCTCTTCGCTCCAAGAAAAATAGATTGTTACTTACAGCTGTACATCCACTAGAAACACGTAAGTCTATTTGTTGATTTGATATATTTTCTTAGTTAAGTTAAAAAATAACGAAATAAAGAAATTGTAAAACTTAAGCCTTACAGCACTATCATCTATGATTATCGGCTTTACTGAATGGTCCAAACACTTGAGGTAATTTAAGGTTGTTTACAAAAATCGAAATGATATTTATATAACTTTATCTGCATGTCATTCTCTTTCTGAGGGTGAATTGCCGATGCAATATTTAAATTATAATCTTTGACATTTCATGCGATAAAACATTGCGTTAAAAATGTTGACATCTTCACTATAACATTATCAACTGCAAACATTTGCAAGCTTGCGTCAGTTTAGTGGCGTACTCAGCTACATCTATGCTTCTTTTTTTTAACAGATATTCTTTCTATATTCTGCTTATTTATTTCTTTTTATACACACCACTTGAAGATTTTGTCATAATTTTTGCAACATCCAAAGAGAAGCTTCAGAGACTCTATAAGGTGTATATAATCTTGATTAGCATGAAATTCTGAATTAATTAAGCAATGTCTGTCCGTCTGAGTGATTGTGTCAGTGTGATGTGTCTTGTTGATGCTCTCCAGGTCGAAAAAATGAAGATTTCTGGAAGTTACACTGGAAGTCATTGCATGCACACTGATATTGGAAATGAGCCAATTGGTCACTGCATAACCCCGCAGTGAAGCAGCTCTGTTTTTCTAAACGAAAATTTTTGGGTTTTTGTCCACTACTCATAAAATTATAAAAGACAGAAAGGTGAAATTTACCGCATTTACTCTACTACTTCTGTTACTTCTACTACTACAAATGCTTAAATTTTCATTTTTCTTCGCTCCTTGGAGGTTTTGTGTTTCACTCAATACTTATTAATCATAAAGAAAGCGAGACAGCACGTTTAAAACCACTTGTGCATTCTTCGAATGAAAATATATTATCGCCCTAAAATTTTTTAAAATTTTATAATAAATATAGGGGACACTACTTCTGGCGGATTAATTTCTTCTTCATAATACTAGCCAAGGGTATAAAAGGACTTGGGGAGTATAACACAAAAAGCTAAGTGTGTTAATTTTATATTAACTGTGGTGGAAGTCACGACGCAATGGATCCATTTTTTTTTTTACAT
The DNA here is from genome assembly GCF_014805625.2 of Glossina fuscipes. Classification (NCBI taxonomy): domain Eukaryota; kingdom Metazoa; phylum Arthropoda; class Insecta; order Diptera; family Glossinidae; genus Glossina; species Glossina fuscipes. The sequence continues at coordinate 375,725 of NW_023998531.1, forward strand.
ACCGTCCATAGGGGTATCATATAAAAGGGATTGGAGATTAGAATGCGAAAAACTAAGCGTCTAAATTCTGAATTAATTATGGTATACATTACGACATGGTAGATTAAGCTCTCTGAACATTACCTTTCAGTGGTGGAAAAATATGAAAGACGAATCTTATCCTATTCATTTTTTATGAAACTCATGCTAATGTAAGCACGGGGTATAAAAGGCTTTAATGTTAGATTCTGCCCCAGCCAAATATAACTTTCTTACTTCCACCACACCAAATATAATTTTTCACTTGTTTGATTTAAGGTTAATCTTAAAATTCCCCAATTTGCTCAATTCGGTTTTTTTTTTTTTGTAAATGGTAAATGCATTTCGATGGCAAATATATGAATGCTTTCATATCTAATCGTTTCTCCATATCACAATCTTCTAAAAATGTTGGCGAAATTTAATTTGTTACTGATATCTTTTGGTCGACGCGTAGAAAAAAACCGGTGAAAAATATTATTTTGACATTTTGGAAAGTGATTCTTTAAAATGCAAGTATCAATTTTTAATATTTTATGGATTTAGACCACTTTTTGCTATTTTTCGGAATCCCCCCCATATAATAATTCCCGTAAAAAGTGAACTTTTAAGAATAGTGTCTTACCGTTTCGTGTTCCACAACATAACTAGATAAAGAATAATAAGTTTTTTAATAAAAAAAAAAGAAAGTATTTTAAATATGGAATATGTCGTTTCATATGTGAAACCTCCCAAGCGAGAACTTTTTAAAATCACATCCATAAATTTTCTTTTTCCGTAATTTTCTAAAATACTTAATTTATTTTATAACTTTCAAGTGATATAGGGAAAGTTGTTTCGAGTGTTTAGTTATCTTCTTTACCTAACCGTAGCGTTTTAACATCCATTTTACACGAAATTTTCCAAAATTTTCTTACGCAGCAGAGTGTGTTAAAGTGTATTTAAAAAGCATACAAATATAATATAATTTTCATGCTTCTTATTAAATTATGCCACGAATTACAGGATCTATTTTAACGTATCTTTTCTTTGCTTTTAATCCAAAAAATTCATGCTCAAGTAGAGGCGTGAGCTCGGTTTTTATATCCACAAGAAGATGTATACTAGACGCGCATGTGAATGTTTGCATTGGGGACTCTATTAAACGTGACTTGAATTGCAGAACACATTTATAATCTCTGTCTATTCGTAGTCCTCTTCCGACCGAAATTATGCTTACGAAATCGCAATTTTTTTAGCAAAACAAGCCTGGTTTCAAATTTGTTTTCCTCGCCCTCAAATTAGATTCGAAAATCAGTCAATTCGTCACACTTAAGCATAAACGTGTCCTTCTTCCTTTAGAGCTTTAATCCGCATCCTTAATTTTTTTTTTACAAAGTGTCTGTATCGACTTTGAGAACCATGAAGTACGAAAGCGCTAAAACGCTAATTAAAAAAAAAAAACTTTATGTGCCACTTATATATAATTTTTAATTTGTGCAATTAGTTACAAAAAGTTTGTACAAATTATGTTTGAAGTAATCAAGACATTGGGTATGTATGAAAAAAAATATCAACAAGCAAGTGGATCTCCCTTCTAGTTGATATCGTATATCCTACCAACTGCTTTCAAATAAAATTTTCAAACAATTTCTCGTCATCAGCTGCTAGGCGCTTACAAATGACGTTCTGCCAATTCATAGGCATCATCTGCCACAAGAAAATTTTTATACATACCTACTGTTGACGTAAGTATTCAATTTATTCACAAAGCTAGAATTTTCCTTGTAAAGCGCAAGCAGTATTTTAAATACAAGATAATTCCTTTTCGTACCAGGTACACGTAAACAATACCTTTCAGTTCCTTCTACAGGCAAAGTTTTTTTGGTGAACATTTTTTGCATATAAAAAATAACTAAATCTAAATTAACACAGCATGTTTATATGATAATAAGATAAAAATATTTTTATATATACATATGTTGTTACGTTTATTATACTAACAACTTCGAATATTTTACAAAGCGTCTTGTTTCCCTTCGGCAACTCAGAGATTTGTTGGTTGAGGAAGCTTTTTTTTTAAACAAACCCAATAAAACTTGTAACCAGATGTGCAAATTCGTAAAGTCACAAATTTAAGAAAAGAAGGTCGTGAAAACGCATGCCAAAAATCTGGTCTTTCTACAATAGTCAAAATTAAATATACCCGAAAGAGCAAAAAAATTTTACAAAGTTATGCAAGAAATGGACTCCAAATTGATTATATTGAAAAAAACTATCTTCTCCGTACACCATAACCAATAACATGTTTCACTTGCGTTCTTTGCTCATGGGTAAAGCGCAAAAATTTGCTGATATATTCACTCTTTGCGAGCTTTACTTAAGTGAGAACAACGGTCATCTTGATTTCCACTAACCTGTATCACGCCATTTTTTAGTTTTGCTGCACACAGAGGGCTTGTAATGTGCAACCATAATGTGTTCCAATATTCGCAATAATGCAGCATGCAGGACCCATACTTTACATCTTAATAGATAAAGTTCAGCACCTAAACACACACCTTGCATTTCGGGGCTGTTTAGTGCATTGTAAACGTCGATAGGGCAGTTTATTTAAACTCAATTCGCGCATAGTTTTCGAATGCTACTACTCGCCACGTTCCTTACTTGGCAGAGCTCAGTAAATGCTTCAGGCATTTCGATTGAATACCGTTGACTGCATTCTGGTTTCATTGATTCGAATAGAACCAATTATAGTGGAAATGGCGATTTTAAATAAGTTATATTTTAATGGACGGCAGCATTTTCTAACCAGGTATGCTCTGGTGGGTGACAATGGATTCTGATCTATAAATCGCGACGAACAACAACGGATGGCACTGGGTTCCACTATGAAAACAGCGATGGACTCTAATAGACGTCAATTCTGAGGCATTAAGGTGAATTCTGATATGGTAAATTCTAGTGGACACCGATGGATTCGAATATGGTATATTCTGGGAAGTATCGGTGAATTCTAATAGGGTTGCCCTCAGATTTTATATGGATTTGTAATTAAATATGTTGGAGAAACAGCGGAGGTAGTACCGAATCTTGCATAAGGCGAGATTGCTTTTAGAGAAGAATATTTAGAGCTAATACTTATAATCATGGCTTTATCCCCTGAAATTCGTTCACAATTCTACATAAACACTTTGGCACATATACCTACAATAATTTAGACACTAGCTGCTTGTAAAGCTCTTTAAATATATACGGAAAGAAAGTTTTATCTATTATATTAAGCCATTGCTTTTTATTTTATAATTTAGACAAACCCTTGACCCTTTTGAAAATTTTCCTTTCTATCGAAAGAAGCAAGCATGCAAAGTTGCTAAACAATTTCAACAGTAAATAAACTCTCGCGACAATTACATTTGCTTTGTAAACAAGAAAGCATGAAAAACTTTTCTTCTTTTAGACGAGAAAAAATTGTTATAAAATAACATAAACGTAAATTAAAAAAGTATATAAAAAACAGAAGCCTTTAGATTTATTTTCCTAACTAATCGAATAAATTATTTTAGAAATTTTTTTTTTTAATTTTAAATTGAAAACGATATAATATTACCGTATGTTCAGGTATCTTAACATATAAGCTTTCGAAAATAAAGCGCAACTTTCATACTAATAGGTAGAAGTCTTTTAAAGAAAAAATACAATTCATTTGCCGATATGTGGCATAAATGGCAGCAATATACAGAAAAAGATGTTGATCGCAGAACACAAAATATACGGATACGATTCCTATCACGGCATCGTGGATATGCTTTTTATAAGAGACGCATTTGAACGTTTTCATTATAAGAATCTTTTATTTACAATCCATTTGCTTAAGGATATAAGTATTTACATTTTACTTTGGCTCGACTTCTCATTTTTAATGTTCTTTTTCGACTCAAATGTTCTTGTTCGACTGACACTGCGTTTCGGAAAAAGTCCATTTATATAAGTTTTTATAAACCTATTACTATTACCTAAGTTCATAGTCCAATTTTTCATCCGTTAACCTGCTTTTCAACTAATCGTTTTCCTCGGCTGGGAGCTGCATGAGGCGCACAAATGTGCACTTGGGTTTTCCCTCTCCAGGGAATTTGTAATCAATTAATTGTAACGAAAAAGATTTGCAATTTCCGTAGCAATATGTATTAAAAGACATCCTTATGTCTACTCCTTAGTAAACATATTTTCAACAAGGAATAAAATTATGTTCGATTGTGGCCGAATCTTCTACAAATGTTGAAGAAATGATGAGAGTAAAGAGTTAAGGTTTATAAAAACAAAATTTTAAAAGAACACTCGCCACATTTTATATCGACAATTCGACCAAGGCGATAAAGTTTCCAGGCTTTTGAACGAATTCTTAAAGTTTGAACCGAAGATGAATTATCGGTAACATGCAAATGGTTTGCTAGTTTGCGCTCACTTAAAAGAGCTCAGCTAGAAAGTTTTTATGCATTCATAATATTGCTTCGATTTTACCCTGTCCGACTACCATTTTTTTTTGATTCTCTGCGAATCTCTGTTAAAGGTAAAGATCTGCCCAAAAAATTGCAAAAATTATGCAATGAACTTATAACAGTTATATGAAAAATTAAAAAAACTTAAAAAAAAGCTGTTGAAGCTTTAATAAAAAACGGTACTAACCTTTTTCTTGATCTATTTATTATATATCAGGAAAATATTATTCTTTTTCTTTCAGTGTATCGGGGTAATAAGCGCTGACTTACAGGTCAAAAGTAGGGAGTGGCAGTACGAAGTGTGCGTGCTGTTCCACAACATGATACACGTACGCTCTAATATAAAATATATTTTCTTTAATTGTTATGCCCTTCACCATTGATTGTATGATGGCCTTAAGCCTCACAAGTGAGATAAGCTCAGTTTTTATCAGAGCAATCGTTTCGGAACCACTTTTTGAACCAATTTTGGGATTTCTGTCGGTCTATCTATTTGGTTTGCCGTTCGATACATATTGTGAGGTTTGCGATATCGACAAAGATGAATGCTGTTAGAAACGCTTTAAATAAGTCCACTTTCACCACTACGTTTACATAAAACTCGGTATAAAACAAAATCGTTACACCTTAATGATCAGAAAACTAATTTTTTGCTCAATTTAAAAAACAGAAGTACAAAAGTACAGATGTTTTACGTAGTACTGTAGGCTTGTCTTTGACCGATTTCAACCATTTTTAATAGATTCGCTTTTGCGACCAGGACGTTGCTTAAAACAGACATTACACTGGTGGACGGACACATACACGCACAGACGGACATGCTTATATCCGTTTAAAATTTTGTGAGAATACATACACTTTGTGAAGTCTTTGATATTTTCTTTTGGACATTGCAAACGTTTTGGCAAAATGATTACAGCCCTCATCCTTCGGTGATGGGCATAAAAACGATGCAAGATGTTATTTGAAATTATTTTCTTAATCGAATATACATCAAGCGTATATATGGTTGTACATTAATTAATATTTCAAATGGTTGCTAACCCTTCAAGAAAGTGTTCGAAGAAAGTTTAATTAAATAAAAAAATTACACATTAACAGTCGTTAGCTTATTTATACTCACCAAATTTTAAATCTTTCTTAGTTGACTTGAAAAGGCGTTGGACAACTGAAGTAATTGTGCATAACCTCGCCATAAGCTGACTCTAAGCGCCAACTCGTTTTGATCCCATACTTTAAGTAAAGGGCATGCACGTATTTATAAGTAAAGGAAAGTCAGTTTTAGTCCTATTAAAACACGACAATGACGGACATGACAGGCGTTTAAAATCGCTTTTATAGGCAGAATAGATGACTTCGAATAAGATTGGGATCAGTTGCTATCAGTTAATCTATCAGTGGGAATCAGTTGCCGACGCCATTCAGAGAAAAGCAATTGTTAAGATATTTTGTAAGTCTGAACTCTAATCTGACAAGCGCGTTAGCAGTATCATAAATTGAATATGTAATACACATATTCAAGTTGATAATGGAAATTAAGCAATGAAGTGTTGGCGAATAATACATACAAGTTTGGGCGTTACGGTTAATTTAGTAATAGTCAAAACTATAAGTCGTATGTAGATTCTAATTACCTTCAGCCCTATCCTAGCCTTTATAAAGGCCTTTAATTACGCAGCTCAGGAAATAGAAAATTTCATGTCAGAGCCCCTTGATCATCTATTCAGTGCAACCCAGGTAGACAGATGAGAACATTTGCGTCCTTGCACAATCAATTAACAATTAATTGAAGGATATTTACCGAAGTTCCGTAATAACTAGAAGAAGAAAACATTTTAGAATGACTACCAGCAATGAAAGGCTATTTTTTCTATGTACTTCAGTTTAAGTCGAAAAACGTGGGCATCAAGCCACTGCTAAGAGAGCAAAATTTTTGTTCTTTTAGTAGAGACCAAAATATAGTCATATGTAAAATAAAAAAAATTCCTAATCTTTATTGTTGAAATGAACGTTTGCCATATTTTTTTGCGTTTAACGATTTAGGCCGCTTTTTTGGCTGTTATGATTATCATTATCTGCTGCTTTTAGAGTACGCTGTTTTCAGCTTACAAAAAAAAAACCGAAAAGCTTAACACATAAGGGGGATAACATTTACGTTGTTTCTACATTTATTCATACGGCTTGTACATGTGTTTATTTAGATATTTCCATTCCACAGCCTGCTCAACTTTTACAATTGTTGCAGTTGACGCCGTTGTTATTCCAGTTATTTGTCCTTTCCCAACAAGTGTTTGAATTCCCATGCAACTATTTACTCTATAAGTTTTTTCGCTATTAGTGCGTAGACATAGTTGTGCATCTCTGTATTTCAACCCTCTGGGCAATTCCAAATTCAGTCAATTATACTCATGGTAATCTTACATTTTATATTGCTGTAGATTCAGGAAAACTAGTTAGTTTGAGCGCACCAGTTTATGCTATTTTCATCTTTTTCACCATTTGCGGTACGAGAGTGTGTTAAGTTTGTATGGATGTGTGCAATACACAGAAGGACTTGAGATAGACAGATCTTTTATTATACCAGTCGCTTCAATATCACGTTTGAACAAATGTAAACATTTGTGTCCGTATGTCCGCCTGCCAAACTTGTTTATTTCTGTTTAACCTACGGACCGCAATTTGTCGATATATTTATAAAAGTTGGTTGACTAACGTGTTTTGATCATGTTAAACAATTTAAAACAAAGCAAGTAAGGAAACTATATTCGGTCAGGACTGAATTTGTTATGTTCATCACCGTAATCCTAAAAAAAGGAAAAAACTAAATTTTCTATAACATTGGAGTTGAATTGCAATATTTAAACGGGCAAAACCAGAATGAGAATTAAACCGTTGTAATAAAAGAAGAAAGACTTAAACCGTTGCAAAACCCGGACTATCTTAAGATCACAATTCAGTGGTACAAACTTTATTTCAAAAAGAGTTGAATAAAACGTGAAATCACGAAAAGAACGAATTTAGGTTACAATAGAAAAGAACAAGCCTCGATAAGACATTTATCTAGAAAAAATTTATTTTGACAGCTTGTTCCGGTTTTCAATTAAATAATACGAAATTATCTCAACAATCAGCATTAAGTTAACGTTGGATCAGTTCGCTTTTTAATACAAGAGTTCTAAAACTTTAATTTATGTCCTTGACTTTTTTCCGATTTTTAAATTAATTAAAAAGCAAATCCTGTTTACAATTCAATTCAGAAAGTGACTTGCCAAAGTTAACACTATTTTTTAAATATGTAAACTAAATAAATTGAGATGTTTTGTTTTATAATTCTTTATTTAACATATCTAGCTTGAAATTAGCATTTAGGATTGATGAAAAACTTGAACTGAGCTAAAGTGAATAATGTACATTGTTGGAATCCTATGGGTTGGCCAATAATTCGCAGTAAGCACTTTTAATAGTTTATCGAAAACAGGGAAGATATTTACAGTGGGACGCATTACGAGACCCGTGAGAAATGTTCACAACGAGTTCAAATCAGAGTCGCTGTTTATGAAATTCCTCTTCTTCTTCTGTTATTCAGCAAATTAATAACCGAAAACTCGTATGAAATTCAATGTTTATATTTTGTCCGTTAGAGTAGCCCTCGAATTTACTGTCTCTGGTATATTGGTCCTTAACTTATATATTAAGCAATTCGATCAACATTGAACTGCGATTATCAGTACAATATTGATACAAGTTCTTCCCGTTCCATTGAAGTGGAGGCCATGGTGGATACAAACTGCCGTACACTACTTTATAATTTCGTAACGAAGAACGAGTGCATTTTCGTTTTGTCAAAAGTATATATAAGTAGCATCAGCATCCTTTGCCATAAGTGTATGCTCTAGATGCTTGATCAGTGTCCCATTCTGAAACGATTTGAGCATTTCCTTCTATCCGTCTGGCTGTCTGTCCGTCTGTATCATGTCAGCCGCAAACATCCTCTTGGACGCAAAATTGAATCTATCAACTCCAAATAAAAGTTCTTGCACGCAGGTTGATATTGGGCCAAACCGCGCGATAGACACGACTACAGTATCACGTAGACTGCGAACACCGCTCTTTTTCAAAAGGTTTCTTATTCATTGCTCACAAACTACAGCAGATAAATCCACAACAATTTTACCGTATATTCTGTGGCTAATGCTGTAGTATCTCTACAAAAGTGAATAAAATCTTCCACGCCTGCTCAATTTTGTCATAACATCATTTCTTTGTCAAAACTTTTATAACAAACTGAAGCAAAGTTCAAACATTCCATTAGATATATAATTTCTGAACCAGTTTCAAATTCGGGCTGCAGCTAACCATGTCCGTCCATTCATCTATCCATACGTCTGCGCAACTATGTAGTAGTAGTAGTAATATCTGTGGCAAACATTCCTCGGTTCGCAGAAGTGAAGATATCGCCTGCAAGCTTGCAAAAGTATTTGAAAATGATCTGAACTTTTCAAAGACCACATCTGCAACGCTCACACGTCTATGTAACAAGCACTGCCAACACTTTTGTTTTCCGTGTTTCTTGGTTATGTTACTCATAAAGTACAAAACACGCACAACACAACAGTCTTGGCCAACCAAGGTAGACTTTTAATAAGGCGGATTTCACCCTATTTAAAAGATTTGTAGCGGGTATTAACTCGGGGACAAAGTAGTTTTGGTTTTCTCGTTTTGTAAAAGAGTAAATGATGCAATTATCTTATCTGCGAAAGCTGATTCTAGCTTAATGTGGATGAAAAATATTAAAAGTAGATTGTTTAAAGATTGTTTAAAGACACAAAAATTTGGTGCATCTCTTGACTATGCTATATACTCCGTGGCCAGAAGCAATTTCTCTCAATTCAGCAGGGTAGGGTGTGTTGCCCTATGTACTTGCTTAAGATTTAATCTTCTCTCATCAGCAACCAAAATCATTTTTATAAATTCGTCAATTCTGAGAGAAAAATCACTGCATTTCTTTCGCTTTTGTCTCCGGATGGCTTTAAAACATTTATTATGCCTATGATTTCATCCATTTTTGCTAATTTATTTCAAACTAACTTCGACTCTCGCAGCTTTAATCTCTCCTCTCCCTATCCGTTTCAGTTAAATGAGCGCCCGTTCATCCTCAGAAGAGGGTTGTCTCGCCTCTTCCTAATGTATGCAGATGATGTGAAGCTTTTCTGGATTATTAATTGGGAAATTCTCCCAAGCTGACTTAAATAATTTGGCAACTTGGTGTTTCTTCAATTTCATAGACTCACTTAGATTAGCGAATGTAGACTCATATATGGACCTAAGCATTTTTTATGATTAGAAACTTCGATTCAAATTGTGTCCATTTAACATTACATAGCTTAGTACGATCTGCATTGGAATGAGCCCCAGACTTATAGTCACACATCTCCCTTTATCTGTTTATGAAAATAGGTTGTTATTTATATCTTTGCCATCACTAGAGAAACGTAAAATGGTATTAGGTATTACTTTCATAATAAAGTTGAATAATGGCGCCATCGATTTGCGATTTTGTTAAATGCGATCAAAGTTAATGTTCCTATTCTTCCGGCAAGGAACTTTGTTTTTATAAAATTTAGACAATAGACATTGAATTATGAGCTTTTTAACTCACTTAGAAAGTTCTATAATAATTCAAACAAGACTCATCTAATTTCCTTGTCGGATTCTACTTCTATTGAGATTTAATGTCCGTGTACTGCGACGACATACTTAAATGAAAATTTAAATCCTATTAATGAGCTGCGCTCCATCGACGTACCGATTAAGGTTTACTAAACGATGTAGTTGGATGTGGGTAAGTTTGATGAGTAATGCTATTCACGTTGTTGATTCCTTATATGCCTGTGCAAATTGTCGTAGTTTTCCATTTTTATCCACTTTAATTGTAATAAGTGAAGCATTCAATTGCAGGGGTTGCGTGATTTAGCTGAATCTTCACTATAGCTGCATTCTGCGTTTATATTTAAATAAATAAACTCCCAATAAAATATTCCACTTTCAAAGGCAATTATATGAAAAACATTAAAATCATTTTACTCATGCAATGTCAACGGCAAAATACCCTGCATTACTTCGTCTAATACAATTCTTTCGTTATTTTCGTGATAAATTTACAATTTGACTAGTTTTTTCACCAACGATCTTATTATTTCTTAGCTGTTTTCATATTTGCTTGAAAGTTGCTATATGGCATGGGCTCCATAAAATATATCTACTTGGTGTAAATTTTGTGTAGATAATTTTGTGGCAAACTACTACTATGAGCAGTTTTTGTCGTATTAGATGGTGGCGGTATACTGGTGGTGGTGGCTTTGACAAGCAACTTCTACGGGTCAAAATTGTAACAAAATAGGAAATATCAGTGCGCATAACGATTAAATTCTACGATGTTGTCCTTTCTCTGTTTAAAATAAAAATTTGCAATTTAGTATTATTGAGATGTTCAGCGTGTGCGAACGCTTATCATGAAATGCTCAAAATTGCATTTTGTACATTTATTGCTTTTGTTGTTGATTTGCAGAAATCTTCTGCCGAAGCCCATTGAACGCTTTTAGAAGCTTGGGATGATGCTGCTCCACATTTCCCAGTTGTTGTTTTTGATTTCAACGGTTTAAATGTGGTGATTTCGATGTCAATGAGAAAGAACAGTCTAGAGAACCAAAAAACTTTGAAGGCAGTGAATTACAAAACTTATCGGACGAAAAATCAGTTTAAACTATCAAGGAATTTTCGGACAGCTTAGCAGTCAATAAATCAACAGTTTTTTGACGTTTGCATGCGATGGCAAAAATTCAAAAGGAAGGACAATGGCTAACGTACGAATTGACTCGAAATGCAGTTTCAAACCGTTTCAACATTTGAGTTTCATTGCTTGCCAGCCAAAAAAAGAAGAGTTTTCTTTGGCGTATTTTGACTGGTCATGGAAAGTAGATCTACTACGACCATCACAAGCGCAAAAAGATGTGGCTTAGTCAGGAAGAGCCGTCCGCGCATACACCCAAGCGGAATACCTCTATAAAGTTGTGCTGTGCTATCTACAAAGTGCAGAGTATTACGAGTTGCTAAAGTCGAATCGAACTGTCTATTGATGCCATTTGAATAAACTGAATGATGTATTGTTGGAAAAGAGACCACCAATAGCGGGTAAAAGACGCAACGTCATCCCCTTGAATGGCAACGCTCGGTCCCACGTTGCAAGAGTTGTTAAAGATACACTGTTACAGCTCGAATGAGAAGTTCTGCCGTCCGCAAAGCGTACTCACCAGACATGACATTCTGATTACCACTTGTTCATATCAATGAAGTCTTGGGTGACATGCCGTTCCACAAAGTTGAAGAAGTACGAAGATGGGTCGATGATTGGATCGCTGGCAAATTTATATTGTTTTTCCAAGGCGGTATCGCAGTGTTGAAAAAAAGATGGGAAAAAATTGTAGAAAACGGTGGAAAAAATTTTGATTAATGTATATTGCACCAATTTTTCTCAACAAATGTATAGTGTAAATTTTCAAGTAAAAAAACTATCGCAGTTAACGCAACCGGCTCTCTTGGAACTCTTATATGGAAAATGGTTTCAGAAATTGACCCACTCATTTAAAAATTTTCACATCGATTGAACACGTCGGGATACTACCACTCAACGTTTTTTGTTGAGAAATTTTGAAAATTGAAAATTTTCGACAAGTCGACAAGTTGAAATCGATGGCTTTCGATAGAATCAAAAAATAAGACGTTATGATAATGGCATATTCGCAAAAATTTAAAATACCTTGTGCCATAATTCGTGTAGGGGAAAATAATAATGGGTGTTTTTAATATTTATCAACAAAAAATCATTGATCATTAATATTTTCGCACATAGAATGTATTATGAGAGAGTAAAATTACTTTTGAAATCTTGCTCACAAAGCAATTATATGTAATTTTTAGTTGTTTACAGTGAGAACTGACTTTTTAACTAATTTTCGTTCATTTCTTTAATTGTACAAGTCAAAGAATTATATTTTTCCGCATGCGTTGCGTAATTTCCACTTAAATCATTTTGCTATATAACCTTCTTTTAAATTGGTAGCATGAGAGCAGTAAGAATCCAGTAAGATATTTCGTAATATTCTTATTTCAAACATCGTTGCATATTTACATGAACTAAAAACGGCTACAAATTAAAAAGCAAAAATTCTACACAAATATTCTGAATTGAAAGAGTACGGCACATCAGAAACTTCATCTTCGTACAGCTATAAAAATTGTCATTACTATAACGCAGAAGTGAAAACGAAAAAGAGTGAAAACACAAATTATTTAAAGCCACTTCAGTAGGAAAACGTGCCAGTCATAATTGGTACTTAACTAAATTAGTCTAGCACAACAACAAAATGTGTAACTCCGCGTCTTTTTGTTATTTCGCCCACAAATGTTTACATTATACTATGTTATGTATCTATTCGTACAGCAAGTTGTCCGCGTTATAATTCTGCTGCTTCACTCATAACTTCGCTTAAAAATACGTGTAAGCGGATTAACACTGTTCTTTACGTTACTGTTGTTGTGTAAAAAAGCTTTTCGCTAAGCAACTTAGCTCAATTGATCTTATCATTATGATGTTTTTCTCCTCTTTTAAGTTTTTTGCATTTCACATCAAATTTTATTGCTTGTTTATGCTTTTAAAAGGATTACAAATGTGTATTATACAAGGAAATAATAAAAACAACCTTAAACAACAAAAGTATATCTCACGTAGCAAATTAAAAAATAAATAAACATAACTTTATAAGAACGATTTCAGAAATATCTTTGGGTTCTTACTATCTTTTAATAGTATCAAGTTTGCGCCAAGACCATAATGAAGTCGTCAACTCTCAAATTGTTAGTTCTACTCATTAAAGAAAAATACACGAATAGACGAGGAAAGGTATGATAGTTTCGTATGCAGACAAGCTTACTTTGTCCGAAAAGATATATCAAATTATTGTTTCTCGCTGAATACTTGAAACAAGTCTAATAAAAGAAACAAGCCATTATTGTAAATTATTACAAGTTTGAAATTATTTGCATTCGACAGGTACTTTTGTATAGATTCACGTGATATAGGTGAATATAGGTGACGTTTTCTATTTTGGCCGCACTAGAGTCTCAAATTTGCCCCTTATCCCGTATCCATTTTTCGTTAACATACCAAATTTCAAAACACCGTTCAAAATAGCTCCCATAGGCAAAATTTGAATTTGTTCGGTTTGTTTAAAAGGTATTTTCATATCGGTTTATGAAATGTCCACAAAAATATTTTGCTCTTTAAAATGGACGGAGTAGGTTTTCAAATCCAACTATATCTCAATTGTAATTATTTAATAGAGCTGTGTTAAGCCGTTAACAGAAGTTGGTTAACAGAAATGGTAGATGTCTTTGCTAGTTAAATTCGAATTTATCTTCACACCCTTAATTATTACGTATATGGTATATGGTATACTCACTATTGTCATTGTAAACTGTTATAAAAATATAATATAAGGATCGATATCATTTACGATATCGGATCGAAGTGTCTGTTTCAACGAAAATTTCTTCCACGCAGGTTTCATTTGAAGACCATTGCTCAGTTATACTGTAATTTGAATGGCTTCATAAACTTGAAGCCAAGCCATATTCCTCAACAATAATGCCCCACTTCGATTTGCTTCTTTGTGCTTTAAAAGCTGTCGGCAGCACAATTGGGAAGTTGTTCAAAAATTCATTAACGATATATGTCTCCAAAAGTGATTTTTTTTCGATTCGGTTAAGTCAGAAAATTAATTTCAAGGAAGGAAGGAAATTGGATAAGAAATACTGCATAAATTTGTGTTAAGGGTATAAAACTGGAGCAAAGTCAATAATTTTTCGATTGTTTGTAATCCGAAATGACAAAGAAGTCATCGCAGAGAAGCTTATTGAATCATACAAATAATCGAAAGTCATAATTTTGCTTTATAAAACTCTTTCCATATTTTCTCATATTCATCCTTTTAAAGAAATATTATTTACATATACATACATAAGCTTCCGCTGCAATAAAAAAACAGCGAAATTTAGCGATTAGACAGCCCTAAAGGCTTTAATCTTTTAAATTTAAATTTATTCTTATCAGAAAAAATGCATCCGCCATGTTTTATAGCTCTTTAGTATTAAAGAGTTTAAACGAAGTTTTTACAAAATAAATCGATAAGAAGAATATAATAAAAGAACTATATATGAATAAATTCTCAACTAATTTAAAAATTTTAATTATCAATAAAGCCAATTAAAACATTAATATATAATGAACGTTCAAGAAAATCGCCGAAGATTGTAAAAACGTTTGTTAAGGACATAATTAAAATCGTAAGACGTAGCAAGTAGTTTTAAAATAAAAAGTGATAAAACAGTTGTTGAATACGTAAGTAAGCATAGCAAATGTATTATATTCGCTTAGCGAGTTCCCCTACTAAAAAAAGAATTATCGCGTTTTTTTCTGTTTCGGCCTTTCATTTAGCATTCCGATAACTCCTACTGTCGAGATTTCTTTCAGATGAGTCATTTTAAATTTCAATGTGTTCACTCTCTTGTTGGATTAAATGTTATTATTTATTTATTTATTTATTCCACTTATACAAGAAACTCAACTAAATATTTTGACAGTCGAGTTCAAGTGGCTCTTAGAGTAAATCTTAAATTAATTAATATTAAAACTTAGTATAAATACAATAAAACAAATAAGAAGGAAAAAAAAGAAAAAAAGCATGTACACAACCAGCATAGAGCCACACTTACAACCGCTGCAGGACCAAATTGCAAATGAACCCTTAAGCCATAGCAAACATGCATAAGCCTGGCAACCGATAGTAGTTAACAACAATTCATTTTCGAATCGTAACGACTTTTTAAGGTTAAAAGCTAGTTTAAGTACGACATAGGTAAATCACGCGTATTAAGCAATATTGCTTTAATGGACTTTAAAGAGCCCGAAAACGAGAATAAGTGATAGACATCATTTAGGTTCTTGCAAACAACTTTGAGCGGGTTAAAGAGCTCGTAATTATATTTACATTGACTAAGCTTAACCAAGGTAAAGTGCCTAGAGAAGCGGTTGGGGACGTTATTGGGGACTTATTTCACCAAATATTGCAGGCGAGTCAAAAGCACCATTTATTACTTTGATTACGAGGGAAACGCCAAGAACAAATCTACATTTTTCGAGAGACGGTAAGGACAACAGAAGCAACCTATTTTCATAAGGGGGAAGAGAGGCAATCGGATCCCAACCCAAATTTCCAATGGCAAACAGCAAGAATTGCTTTTGAACAGTTTCAATTGAATCTACGTAGCACTTATATGAAGGAGACCACACAACAGAGGCATACTCAAGTATAGGTCTAACCAAACACATGTACAGCCTTTTCGTAATGTAGAGATCATCAAGCTCATCCACCCCTTTATAAAACCAAGCGCGGACCTAGCTTTCCTTATCGAGAGCTCAATATGCAAGTTAAAACGTAACCTTGAGAAAGAAGGCTTCTTACATTTACTCAGATTTAGTTTCAGAAGATTCAAAGAGCATCAACCAACAAAACTCTGAAGGATCTATTGTGCAGATAAGTGCTTATCCATTTCACTAAGTAGAAAGGGAAGCCAGAGGCTTGGAGTTTAAAGATAAGTAAGTTATGGTTAACCATATCAAATGCTTTGCTTAAATCAGTGTAAGTAACATCTGTGCGAGAGCCACGAGAAAAAGCCTTGAAAACATGACAGGTAAACTCTAACAAGTGGGTGACTGTAGATCGCCCTTTCCGAAAGCCGTGCTGGTGCGGAGAAATATAAGAATTAATAGCAAAGGCCAAATGCTGAGTCACAATACGCTCAAACAACTTGGGCAAGACACTCAACTTGGCTATGCCTCTGTAGTTCTCAACAAATTGTCTAATTCCACTCTTGTGGATAGGAATAAGGAAACTACTCTTGCAACATGAAGGGAAAACACCTAAATACAAGGACATGTTAAAAATCTTTGAGATCACACCACATAAGTCGACAGCGCAAGATTTAAGTACACATGATGGAATTTCATCAGGTCCAGGCGAAAAACTGTATTGTAGAGAGCTCAACCCTTTAAAAACGTCATCTTCCGAAATAACCAAGTTAGGTATTGAAACCGAGTTAGTTATAGGATATGGGTAGTTTGCTGATAAATCGAAATTATCAATCGAAAAGTTTCGTCGAAAATACTCAGCAAATAGAGTTGAGATTTCAAAATCTTTCGAGGAATCAGAGCCTTTAAAAAAAACATGAGAGGGATATGTGGATATTTTTCTTTTAGACTTAACAAATTTAAAAAAGAATTTAGGATTAGCAAACAGAGAGGATTTAATGAACTGAAGGTATCTGCAATAATAATGATGGTTGAGGGAGTAAAATCTATGCCTCGCCACCGAGTAAGCGATATAGTCGAGCGCATGACCACTTTTCGAATATTTTTTGAATAGCGAATATTTTCTATTCTTGTGATATTTAATTGTCTTATTAAACCACGGAGGACACCTACTTCGAGGTCGACAATGCTTGATCGGAACAGATGCAGCAATAGCTCGATTTAATGTATTGTAGAACGATGACAATAAGCTTTCAATACTACCGGTTGAGAAATCAAGCGTCAAATGTGAAAGACAATGTTTTAGCAATACAATATTGATTTTATGAAAATCATAATAATTATATAAAAAAGTTTGATTTGGCACATTACGGCAATTCAACAAACCATCACTCATATGATGAAAGGAAATGCATATTGATGGATGGTAAGGATCCTCAGGTAAACTAAAAGGCGGACAACGATTTACGTTAATCTCGGGAAAATTGGCAAAGCAGAGATCAAGCAGTCTACCATTACAATTAGGGGTACGATTATATTGACCCAAGTTATGATCAAACAATTCATTAAAGAACACAACAGCCCTATCAGACGTTGAAGTAGGAATCAAACAGCCAGAATTATCACCATTACATAAAGTGACTTGAGGCAAGTTGAACTCACCCAATGCAAAGACCAAATCGTTAAGTCTAGACCGCTTGGCCACTTCACAGATGACGGCAGCATGATTCTTGTAAATGGAGATATCAGAATTTGGGGGAATATAGGAGCAGGTTATAAATAGATGTCTATTAGGCAGTTTCGCACGAATGGCGATAAATTCAACGTCAAGAGAAGTGGGAAATTCAATTAAATTAGACGGGATTGACACAGATATGGCAATTAATACACCACCACCAATGCGATTCACTCGATCATTTCTAAAGACTTGGAAAGAATTATGAAAAAGTTCCGACGAATGAAGATCGGGTTTTAGTCAAGTTTCAGTGAAGGCCAAACAGGAAACTCCGTGCTCACTGAATTTAGAAAAGTAGAACGAATTTTTGAATTTCGGCCCCTAACATTTTGATAAATGAGAGAGGGCCTGAAGAAACATTTAGTTTTTTGAAGGCGACAAGATTATTGCTATGGTATTACGGGGACGATCTCGAGGGATAAATTCCTTAATTAAGGATCCTACTGGCCACAGAGGTTTGTTTAACAACATATCACTGTTTTCAGTCGGAACTAATATTTTAAAAGAGGAGATTACTTGGTGAGATAAGCTTTAATGTCCCTAACCGCTCCTCTAGGCACTTTATCTTGGTTAAGCTTAGTTAGTGTAAATTCAATTATAAGCTGATTAATCCGCTCAGAGTAGTTTGCAAGAACCTAAATGATGTCTATCACTTATTCTCGTTATCGGGGTCTTTAAAGTCCATTAAAGCAAGATTGCTTAATACGCGTGATTTACCTATGTCGTACTTAAACTAGCTTTTAACCTTAAAAAGTCGTTACGATTCGAAAATGAATTATTGTTAACTATTATCGGTTGCCAAGCTTATGCATGTTTGCGATAGCTTAAGGGTTCATTTGCAATTTGGTCCTGCAGCGGTTGTAAGTGTGGCTCTATGCTGGTTGTGTACATGCTTTTTTTCTTTTTTTCCTTCTTATTTGTTTTATTGTACTTATACTAAGTTTTAATATTAATTAACATAAGTTCTGCTTTAAGTGCCAATTGAACTCGACTGTTATTTGTTTAGTTGAGTTTCATGTATAAGTAGAATTAAAATAAATAAATAAAAATAAATAAATAAATAATGTCGACAGATATTAGAATTTTTATTCAGGAGAAGGACATAAATATCAAAAGTATGCACGCCTGGAATATCCGCTGAGGCATATCCTGGCAACAGAAGGGAATATAATCTTTCCCGAATAGGAAAAGCAACAATCATCACAGAGTTAAATCACAACTAAAAATAAAGATAAGGGACGTTATATTCGGTTTCGGATAAAATTTTGAATATCCACTACTCGTCTGCGAAGTAACGCAAAAAGCTTTGATTATATAGGAACTGCTAGATAATATATTTGATTGTTTATTTGCAAATGGTTCGTATGCAAACGTATAAATATGCAATATCTGAACGCGCTAAAGTACGAGTATGCCCATATTCTCCCTAAACATCTAAAATATCATTACTGAGGAAAAATCACATCACCTCTCTGGTGTTTATGTTCGTTACACCTAGAACCTTAAATCATATTTATTCTTCATCTAAATCGCCTTGAACATATCCATATATTTACGTACATACGCAAACGACTGAGTTTCAAGGGAATGTAACTTGTCTATTCGTTTTAAGCGCTCGATTTCGCAAAAGCGTTAAGAAAAATTTGAGAAGCTAATTGTTCTATTTTTAAGTCGTAGTAGTGATTTATACGCAGTTAAAAACAGCAAATCAAACGGGCAGGCATTAGGCTTAGCCGATTTCCGAGGTGCGATCAAAATGATGATAATAAAACTCCTGCATTTATTTTTTCTTCCTTAGACTATAAGAAGGGAAAATTTTCTTACTTCTTACAAATCCAATAAGAATTGCTTGCCAACTTGCCTAAAGCAAACCGGGAAAAGAGAGTATGCAAAAAAAAAAAAAAAAAAAATAGTAGGAGAGTACAAACGTTGTAGGTAACACTACACTGCCACAGCTATAGGCTAAACTTATCGGAAGTCTTTCAGTCTGCAACAAAAAAAACGCGCCGACTTCCTTTTGCTAAATATCACGATATATTTTTCGAATACAAATTAATTGTTAAGGAATGCTAAACAATTTTAAAGTGTAAGAATTGGTTTAAAAGCTTTCTGCAAGCACAATTACCTAAGCAGTTAACAGTTTTACATTTAAAGAGTCCGCCTGATTGTGGTAGAGTTTTCAATAAAACCGATGCCTTATATGTTTATGTCATAGTAATAATATGTTTAAAGAGTTACGCACTGGAAGTTCTTGCACGCAGATTGATGTTGAAACTGGACTTAAGCGGTCAAAGAGCACGCCTGCATTGCATTTTGTTTAGTCGTTACTTATAAACTGCAAAAGACATACGATTACAATTTTCAAAATTTTTCCAACTTTCTGAATACGAAAATTTTAGATTTTCATTGGTTTTTCACTCTTTTTTACTCTTCTATAGAAGTGAAGCATACAGAATATTCAGTCACGGCCGAACAGCATATCCTACCTATTTTAGTTTAGTTTACTATTTTATCTTTACATAATTCAAAAAAATATACATTGTTTGGATAATAAATGAAAATGAGCTATAAAAGGTCTTCTTGTTCGAAATACGGAAGCCTATTAGGCTTACCGTAAGGTCGTAGGATTCGTTATGAAAACATGCCGCCGTTTCGGGTTGAAAAAACCTTCAGATGTCAATTAAGGCTTTAAAGTGACAGCAATATGAAATCTGTGTTTCGTATAATAATACGCCGGTCGTATGGATTAAAAAAGAATAAATCCCAGTAACTTTTCTTACGAAGTAAAACCATGTGGACAGCGATCATTTTATATCTTCAGGTTGCAGATTCCTGTTCAATTTCGATAGTGGAATCGATTCAGACCTATGTATTCATTGAAACTCCCATTATAAACCCGTTATTCATCGTTTAAGCTCATCTGTAGTTTGGAGCAAAGGCGTCAAATTATTAAGCAAGCACACAAATTCATGTACTTTATTTTATTTCAACTTAAAAGGAAAATTATATCAAATACAAGACATCCAGTGGCGAAAAAAAGTGAAAAAAGTTAATATATTCTCTACCAGAAGTAATGTAGAGTGTGAAGAGAATATAAGAATTTCTCTTCGTCTGTGACCAAATTTTTTATACTCGCCACATCCATCTTAAAAAGCACTAAAGAAAAAACTGGAAAAACTATATTTCCATAATCTACAAGATTAAATGCGCCGTGACTGGTTTTTGTCGTTTTTAAAGCATATACGTGGAAATTTTTATCATGTGTCTTTTATGGTTTATACATAATTGGCGGTACCATGGGCATGTCCTTTTATCGATTTATTCCATTTCCAATATTAACCTACTTACAACGACTTTCAATGTTTTTGCCAATTTTCTAGCTGATAGTTTGATTTTTGCGGCCAGCAGGATGTTTACCATAGACGTTGCACAGAGAGGTACCTACACGGTAGGCTTAGATATCAATGCTGTTCAAAAATACACATACTTTATGAGGCATATGAAGCATCCTTGCAGGTTTTCAAAAATGAATATAGCGCCGTCCTTCTCTACGTTCTTAAAACGTTCGGAGTTTTAAATTTAAGAAAATTCTCACTCCAAAAAATTTTATTTTACTGTCAACTTTGAACAACTAATGCAAAGCCGAAAAATTTATCAATAGGAAAGGCGTCGTTTTCCGTAGCGTCAATGCCACACCACACGCGTTTTGAATGAGAAGGCTTAACTAGGAAAATCTGATGCATCCGATATGTATAAGTGGGAATAATATCTGTTTCGTTCGCCGCGGAACGTTCCTAACGCTGTCAAATTGACCTCAAAGTCGGTCGGCGAAAATTACTTGATCTTCTTTTTCACCAACAAATACCCGAAGCATTACAGCAACAATACAATGGTTTTACCAGAAAAATGGCAAAGGCGTATCCAGATTTCATCCGTCTGACTTAGTAAACCTAAGTTAAGACAAAACGAAAAGGACATTAAAAACGATAGCAGTTTCTTCCTCAACGAACTGTAAGTTATTTTTAAGAAAGCTATGACACTGTAGCTATAGTTTGAGAATGCCAAATGCCTTTCCATACTAAGCCCAGCCTAGGCTATGCTCTAGGCGTTGATTATAGAAACATTTCGTGAGCAATCAAGCAGAATATCATATTCGGCTGTGGTCGAATCTTTCATTTTGAACAACTTAAAATATTTCCAAATTTGCATATTGAAGCTTCATAACATTGGGTACTTAAATACAAATTGTTAACATTATATCTGTTATACATTATGAGTAATCAGTAAAAAACCAAAAACAGCTGTGTTCTCAGTGCACGGTGTAACGTAAAAGATGTGTCCTTTGACTAACTTGGCCCATTCTCAATACCAATTTGCAAGTATGAAATTCCAATTTTTTTGTCAAACTTGATGACAATATTTTAAAATTTTTTTAACCGGTAGGTTGACACGAACAGGCGGCATATGCATATCCAGTTTAATATAGATCGAGGATCTGTATACTTTATAAAAGCTTCCAACGCTTATTCTTGAGTGCTGCAAATGTTTAGACAAATGAATGTAATTTTATTATCGATAACATTGGACAGGCGTATCCGGGTTTTTCCATTCTTCTACTGCAGCATCCGTCCGCAGAATATGTGCGAAAAGTTTCTTTATATCTATTGCATTTTATTATTAATGCGGAAAAAACTGAATATATTTATATTCTGCATCACTCACGGTACAACGATATGTTAAGTTGGTGCGAATGTGTGCAACACCCAGAACGGATCCAGAACCACTTTTTCAACAATATATTCTTGTCTATGCCCAGCCTACAGGCCGGAATTTATGAGACATTTAGATAAAATTTGATACACTGATATATTTTGACTCAAGGACGAATGCTATTGAAAATCGTTCGGATTGCACCATTTTTTCGACGACTTCCCATATAATGCCTTATTTTGGAAAGTCGTTATAGGAATAACTGTAGGTTGGCAGGATATTTATCGGTGTGCTTTTGCCCACTATAATCCGTTCAGTTCTCTCTTAAAAAAAAAAAAACAAAAAAAAAACCTTTTTTAGTCCGTAATATATTGCAACCGTTTTCCTTAAGAAATTTGGGCCATTATCTGCACCAACCCAAAATATTTTGTTATCGTCGTTTTTGCGATCTGAAAAATGTTTACCATAGACATTACAAAAAATACAGACAGACATCCCTGTCCGTACACTTTATAGCGTCTATTAAGCTTTCTACGGGATATGGTAAACATTTTGACATAATGAATATTACTCGAATTCCTGCGTGGCAAAGTTAGCAAGAATATATAATATCCTGTGGCATTGTTAGGTTGGGTGTATTTTTGCTTTCATTTGCAAAATATTTATATATTACAAATATATATGTATGAAAGTTATTTATCTCTTTTGTACAAAGTAATGAATTCTATAAATGAATAGACATGACCGTATAAAGTGCATAGAACAGAAATGACCTTTCATTTGAAATCCAAAACTCGTTATAAGAAATACATACATTTCTAGCTCTCATTGCATATCTTCAAATATTTTGAAAACTGTCAACAGATTCCTTTGAAGGAATGGTTTGTAACGGTCATTGTATTAAAACCAGTACGTTTTTAATTTAGTAAATAATTCAATGAGAAACACGATAATTTAATGGGACCCATTATAATCTCTTACGTAGTCGAAAATTTATGTTATAGTCAGGCGAGGCTGTGAAATACTTTACGCCGACGTCGCTTAAAACAATTCATACTTTCATTTTGTATACCAATTCTCATCATAAACAAAAAATTAGATGTTCTTGCCATATAAACGTTTATATTTTGTAAGCTCGCTAATACGAAACAAGTGTTCGAAAATTATCCGCTTCTTCACTCCATTTTTTCACATTTCAATAGCCTCCGTCATGAGAACATATTAAAATGTCGTCTATTGGTTGAACACAAAAATACATTGGCAAACATTTCAAATACATTGCCTCGGTTCTAACAATGATAGCGCATCGGTTAGTACAATAGATGGTAGAGATCGCTCTCGGTATTGCCTACATTCGCACAAACTTAATGTATGCTTGTTACAAATGAAGTCAGACGTAGAGTATACAAATTTCTACATATACACGTGTACACTCGCTGACGTAAGTTGCTTTCGTATTTTTAAAGGACATTGTAACTGATAATGATGTGATGACAACGGTATTTTTATGATTGATTTAAGTAATATTGGACATATGGGTGCAGTGCAACAAGTAACTATGTAGGCAGCAAAGAACACCAATAAGTGTAGTTGTGTTTTACGCAAGTATCTTAAAAGATGAGGAAAATATGTAAACAAATTTTTTCTATTCTTACAGTTTCGTCATATCTTAGTCGTTCTTTGCTGCTTGCGGTTGCTTAATGATAAACGCTAAACAATTTCTCAAGTGATTTAATTCAAAGAAAAAAAAACATTCAGAGTTTAGTAATGTAAATTTGATTTTCTACTTATGTAAACCATACGTTTATTTACTTTCTCGTGCGTTGAAAGAACATATATTTTAAAATTATTCCCTAAAAGTAATAAGTTATGAATATTGTTGAGTCGATTGCTGTTTTGCAAACCGTATACCAATTTGCAAACTTATCGCCATGGATTTTAGATAAAAAAACCTGGTCATTTTCACAGTCACGAGTGTTGGAAGTTTATACTACGATTGTTGTAATCGGTTCGTCGGCGCTAATGCTATACAGTTTGTTCACGGATGATATTCTCGTTAAAGCCAGCGACAATGAGATAGGCCAAACTGTAGACTCTATTCAAATGGTCGGTATAAGGATGGCACATATTGCCTCCGTCTTAGAATCGCTGCTAAGAAAAAATGATCAAAGGAAATTCTATGACGAAGTTAAAGAAATTGACCGCATGTTTGAAAGTTCTTTAGGCATAACGATAAATAACCAGTAAGTAAATATTCTTTCATTAGTGTTCACATTTTTCCCTATTTTAAATTTTTTCAAAGTTTATTTCGTCGAAAAACTGTAAATCGCGGAGTCGCCATGTTTTTAATTTACATGTTGTCAGAGTTCTTTATATTGGCATCTAAGTTGATTACAACGAAGCATAATTTTTTCTTATTTTGGATGTTTTATTTGCTACCTATGCTAATCTGTGGGATAAGATATTTTCAAATGTTTACCAGCATTTTAATTATTAAAGAACGCCTCAACGAACTTATTGCTGTGCTCGATGAGGTCAACTTGACGGCTGAATCTTCAGACGAAATGCAAGATTACCTTAAAAACCCAACTCCCATGAGAACGATAACGACGCAAAATCATTGCAGAAACATTTTCTCGCCTAAACGTCAACAAGAACCGAATATAGAAAATTCACCACTTATTAAATTGGTTGTTATACGTAACATTTATGATCGGCTGCATTCGCAATCTGTTGTAGTAAATCATTGCTTTGGTGTATCTATGCTGATAAATGTGGGAAATGACTTTATTTCGATTACATCGAACTGCTATTGGATTTTTATAAATTTCAAAGATTTCTCCTCGACAGTAATAGATTTTTTACAGATCGCATGCAGCGCTATTTGGTCTGTTCCTCACTTGTTAAATGTTTTGGTTTTGGCATTTATTTGCGAACGGACAGTGCACACCGTAAGTATAGGCTTTCGTTCCAGGAACTCTTGCATATAAATTCGTTCCCCGATACAAATGCTTTTAGAGCGTTGACATGGCTTTGATATTGCACCGAATAAATTCAAATTTCAATAATGACAAATATGGCTCTGCGGTATGTATGTTCATTTAAAGTCAATTTTTTGATTAAGGTGGATATATTAAAGGTCACTCAATTCTCCCTGCAATTGCTTCATCAAAAGTTATCCCTTACTGCTGCTGGCTTTTTTACTATTGATAGTACACTACTGTACACGGTAAGAGAGAAAATCGATTACAAATTACAATTATAAAAAATCATTCTGCGATTTTCTTTGTAGATTGTGGGGGCTACGACAACGTATCTAATTATCTTAATACAGTTTCACTTAAATGAAATGAAAGCTAATATTTAATTTATGGATATTACAAATGAAATGGTCAGGGATATACTGTACATTAAAATAATTAAATAAATTACGAAAGGTTTGTTTGATAATGTTATATATTTATACTCCATTCATGTGATATCGGTATATTAATTTTATATGGGTGTATGTACTTAGAACGATTTGAGAATATATCCCCTCTTTTATATTAATCGTCTGAAAATTTTACTAAATCTGAATTTACACAATGAGCATTAATGTTGTCTTGTGCTCCGTAGGTCGTAAGTTGAAGGTTTTGAAATATTTCGAATTTAGGTAGCACAATTTTATCTCAAGAAAAATTGATTTGCATCGTATTTACTCTGTCCGTTTTTAATAGTACGGAACAAATATTGTTCAAAAATATTATTTTGATATACTAAACGAATAAGTAAAATAAAGACTGAACGAAGCCATTTTTTAAACTCCTTCCTTGGTAATCGTTCCGATTTGGAATTTTACAGTGGGTCGTATGCGCCTATAATTTTGTAATTTGCCCTGTTTTATTTAAAATGCAGGCTATTTAAAATAACTTATGTTTGCAGAAAGTTTTGCCTTATTGTCGCCTTAAGGCAAAAGCTTGGACCAAGTTTGCAAATCGGTCGATAATCACCGTTTTCATCTCTTAACTCTCGCCGAGTCACTTCTCTGTATCCTACTGACTCAATCAAGATCGAAACATTTACAAAAATGAATCTTCTTTAAAAAATCTTCTTCAATTTGCAGTTGTGGACGCATTCTTACAGTGAAGCATTTTCCTTGCAACTGGCTAACTTTCTCCTTTATTAGAAAAAGTTTCTCCGATCTATCACTTTCTGAAATATTACATTCAGTCTCCATGATTGTCAATAACAGAAAGATTTGACTAAACTTTTTAAAGGATACGCCTAGAATGCTCACATGCCTCTACGACAAAAAATTTTATTTTGAATATACACAAACTCAGCTGCACCCACTCCATATTATAGAGAATAAAAATTTTGTCGTTTCCTTTTTTTGTCTTGTTTAGAGGATAACTGGGAAGGCTATGAAAGGGTCGGTCCCAACCGAATTTAATTTTCTTCTTTCTGATTGAAAATTGTTTCACATTTCAGAAATGCGTTCTCTTGATTTGCCAAAAATTCTCCAAAATGTTTTGACATAATCCTTTGAAAATATTGACAATATTAAATCGACATGCTTTGCTTCATTAATAAATAATTTACTTGTGAGAATTATAAAAAAAAATTCAACATTGTTAAGCCCCTTAATTGAGGCTCTGTAATGATTTCATACAAATACTTGAACAATTATTCAACAAATGATTCTCAAATTGGACGCTTATTCTCACATGCACGCAAACACCTGTTGAATTATTAAGAATTATTTTCAGTTTTATACGCTTACTCTCGTACATGGCCAAATTTTTATACGCTCACTCTGACATTTTTCGCTTATTCCCGTATGTGGCCAAATTTTTATACAAATGCTTGAACAATTATTCAACAAATGATTCTCAAATTGGGCGCTTATTCTCACATGCACGCAAACACCTGTTGAATTATTGAGAATCATTTTCAGTTTTATACGCTTACTCTCGTACATGGCCATAATTGAATAATTGTTCAAGTATTTGTATAAAAATTTGGCCATGTACGAGAGTAAGCGTATAAAAATTTGGCAATGTACGAGAGTCTGGCGACGAGTAAATGTTCGTACGGCGGATTTCCGCTGAATCAGCTTTCAGTAACGATGTTGCTTTTTGAATATGGCAGTCGAAGGTCTCGAACGTCTGGCCATTTTCAACGTTTTTTAAATTTCAGATTGTTCGAATATATTTTTTTTTCTCCGGGTTTTCTGATAGTTTTTTCTAATCGAAAGCTTACTAATTTCTACATAATATTCCAACCTCCAATTTTTGGAAGAAGAAAGTAAATACTCAATATAACAAAGATTCTGAATGGAACAAATACAACTCAAAGCATTTTTAAAAGAAATTATAAAGTAAGGCAATAAAAACTTTTTTTGCTCCGAATTACAATCAGTCTGTTGTGGAGCTAGGTAGTCCACCGAGTTTCATTGATTCCTTTTCCAAGTATATGACGAAACGTGTTAAATTGGTACGAACTGTTTGAACAGCCGCATATCGTTCTTTCAATTCCTTGCGTTGCGAACGAGCTTTACTCCTAAAAGTCTTCTCCAGTTTCTGAACTTCTTTAGCTAAGTCCATTTGCATTATAATTTCAGGCCAATCATCGAAAGCTTCGGACAGTGTCCAAACATCTTCTTCCTGGAATAAATTTCGAATTATTTGCAACTAATTGCTTTTATTAGAAACGAGCTGAATGAGTGCAAGTTTCAACAATAAACGAAATTATTAATTTTACTAGTGGTTCCGCTAAAAGACAGCCTAGTGTACCCAACATACGTAACGCCACCTAAAATAAGCTAATAATGATTAGAAAAATTTAAATAATATTCATCGCTTTTCGAAAGACAACTTCGAATGTACCTCCAAATCGTTCTGAGCCATTTGCTTGAAAAGCTCTCGATGGCTCTTCAAATGCTCCAAAGTCGAACGCATCAGAGATGTGGAAGGCTCCATAATTGCACAAATTTTGCAAACATAAAAGTGAAGAAATTCGCAAATTTTTCGCCCTAAGGGTGAAGTTCAGCAATTATATTAAAAATAAACAGAAGTGGATAGACGTACTTCATAAGTAAGTTTATATTTGTTTCTCGCAGCTGATTTGAGAGGTCATCACTAAGAAGTTGTGCCCGTTGCCAAAGCTGATTGATTCCAAATTTTTAGTTAGAGAAAATATTAGATGAAATATTTTACAAGCAGCACCAGTTATGCATTTAAATTTACTACCTGTTCAACAATACTTAAAGATTTTATGACATCTATCACGTCAAATGCGAATTTATCGCCCTCGACTAAATTCAAATTACTTCCACTAGTTTCATTAGACTCATAGTCCACTACACATTCATTTTCCGATATACTTCCATCGTCGATATCATTCCCATCTAAACGTTAACCACTTTAAAAAAAACTTTCAATACTTTCATGCAATTATTTCATGTTATCATCACAAACCCAAACCCCAAATCCTACTAATACTCGGGACTTTATATCAATGTACAAACATTTCGATGTGGATTGACACCAACCACCTAAAAATGAAGCTCTTGAAGATTAAGAAAGGGGCATTCAGTCGCAATACATCCTGATGTGCTTCGGTGAAATTACGTCTAGATGATGGCAACGCACCATATGTATTCAAGCAATGCAGCATAGCAGAGCACTGACTTAAAATTTAATACGCAAACACAATAAACGCATTTTCTTTTAAATAAATCTGAATTTATTGACTAATCCTTTCAATAATATACGTTCCTATACAAGAAATTAAGTATATACATCCATCACAGATTAATTTTTATGAGAAAACATAAAATTTGCGGAAATATGTAGATAGTGGCTAAAGATTTGGAAAATAGTTTACAAAAGTTAGCAAATGCGGACACGACAAAAAAAATTTGAAGTTGCATGCGTTCATATTTTACTTTTCCTTTGCGGGAAATTTAGGAGCTGTATCTCTGCAAATGGTTTGGGCAATGAATTCAATGAGCGTACGAGTAGGGCGACCTGCCATTCCTGCTCGTAAATATTCGAAACACGTACCCTTTGTTGTCATTACATTGCTTGCTTCAATGTGCATCCATTGGCCACAGGGAACAAACTCTCGTAAAAATGCAGCAGCCTTGCAGGGTTTGCCGCCTCGGCCTATACCAAAATTCTGAACGTCAGCCGACATTCCGCTCGTTACTTGTGTTGTGTAGTAGTTCCAGAGCGGCAATCTCCAAACTCTATCACCCGTATGCATACTAGCATGTTTAATCTGCTGCCACAAAATCTCTGAATTAGTAAAAACGCCACAAGCAGCCTCTCCCAAAGTGTGATGCATGGACCAGGATGTAGTACCGATATCAACAATGCATTTAGGGCAGAAATTCTGAGCGTATAGAAGAGTGTCGGCTAATACTAAAACGTCTTCATGATCTGTACCTTGAACTTTGATATGTTTGCCATTCATGCATTTTACAGTATCCCCTGACCGAAATGAATTGCAACCCATAACATTTTCACAAAGAGGGATAAGACCTCTTATATTAACCGGTAAACGCAACGCCGCTATGGCTCTACAAGCCGCAACAACGACGGCAGCTCCTGTCATGTCGCCACGCATAACATATAATTTTTCCTTCCGTTTCAAGCAAAGGCCACCGCAATCGTACGTTATGCCCTGACCAATTAGTACAATCGGTCTTTCGTTAGCTGATGTGCCGTAATAGCTAAGTTCCAAAAAGATTGGCGGCTCACATGAAGCTTTCCCCACTGACAGAAAAGCGTTCATTACCTGACTCTCGGCCCAACCCTCAACTTTGACCTCCACGTTTACGCCCGATTTACATAAAACTTCGACCACATTTTGAGCAAAAGCCGTCGGTGTCAAAATGTTTGCGGGCATTTCTTGAAGCTGACGTGTTAGATTTTGCGCGGATGCTTTCTGAAGCCCAATCCGAAATCCTTCAATATCACAAATCTCATCCTTAGTCGTATATAAATCGATTGTGGGTACGGCTATGCGATCTTTTTTCCGGCGTAATTCCTGATAGGCCCAAACACCTAGTCCAGCGCCTTCAGCGGCAGATTCGGCATGACCGCAGCTCTCCACTTCAATCCTATCTGTATTTAAAAGTGCCAGATCCATGCAAGCCTTAGCTACGGATCGTCGTATGGTCTCTTTTTGTTCGTCGATTATTTCATAAGGATTGTACCCTAGACATTCTTTTCCTAAGCCTACTATAGCTACGGCTGAATAGTATGGTATTTTCTCAGTCTCTTGAGCAAAAAGCAACCTAGCCTCCCCCCGTTTAGGCATCGGGCCGGACATACGCAATATTTCTATCATGCGACCGCCAGTTCTTTGAATATTATATTTCCAGCCGGCAGGCGTCAGAATGCCCGTGTCTTTTTTATCATCTTCATCGGCATACACTCCTAATACTAAGCCACGTGAAGGTGGATCAGCACAAATTTCTGTATGCTGTAATTGCAGCATCTGGTTAATTGCCTGCGATGCGTAGTGACGAATTTCATTAACAAATTTGCTGGCGTGTGGCAACGCGTTTGAACGTAACATTCTAAATATAATAGGCAAATATATCTCAAATAACGCGGCTTCTTTCAATATTTATGATGTATTCTATATAAATATAAAAATAAATTGTTTCGATATTTTCCTATCTCGCGAAAACG
Source organism: Glossina fuscipes (assembly GCF_014805625.2). Lineage (NCBI taxonomy): Eukaryota > Metazoa > Arthropoda > Insecta > Diptera > Glossinidae > Glossina > Glossina fuscipes. Next base: position 406,778 of record NW_023998531.1, read on the forward strand.
ATTTCTGAAAAACTAAATTTTCAATCTGAGATCTTAACGACGTATGTGAAAAAAATAATTGAAAGCAGGAATGACAAATGTAAAAAGATTCGGGAACTCAAAGTTGCCAAATAAGCATAAGTAAAATATAGTATAAATGCAAAACATTGAGAAGTTACGATAAACAGAAAATTTTTTAAAACATACCGCAATGAAACTTGCAACCTACTGCCCGATTTTAGAAACCCACCCTACTTCGCCGCAATATACCGCCCCTTCTCAGTTACAGATTTAGCAATTGTGTTAAGATAACGCAATGTTAATACATAAAAACAATATATAAATTCTTGAGCAATTTTTGAAAGAGTAGAACATTGAACAAGAGGCAGTTTTATATACACATTGTTGATCTTTGGTGAGCTTTGGTTTACATATAAACCACGTGATAAGCAACTAGTGCCTTTGTTTTATACGTAGTAAGTTGAATGTTTAAAATAACGTGGAGTGTATTAATTTATTTTCTATTTTGTAGTAGGAATCATTCTAATGAATAAATTTGCTAAATAAGTATTAAGTGATTAATAATGCCTTCGGTTTCTATTATGATATGATAACTTCGTTTAGATTTTTCTTAAGATATGATTCTATATAAGATGATTCAGTTACGTGCACATTATATGCAGTGATTCATAACGTTTGAGCTCTTTGAACGTGATGTGAATGTATACATTGCCACAACGATTGTTCCCGGTTTAGTTGCATATTCTTCTTTTCTATATCCCCGTATATATTACAAGAATTTCAAAATTTCCAGACTTTCTGCTAATATATTGTTACGAAAATCCGAAATCTAGTTCATTCTAGCTAAGTCATTTTCCCAAAATTCCTTAAAGAGAAAAAAAACCAAATGCACATTCGCAAGCGCGTCGTGCAGCTGCAGAACGATGAAAACGGTCACCAGAAAAGCAGGTTAACGAATTAAAAATCAAGTCATAAAATTAGGTACTAGTAATGTGATGGTAAAAATGTATATAAATAGAATATTTGTGAAAGGCAAGATACTAGAAAAAGAATATTTGAGAGTTAAGCAGTCGAAAGTATTGGCAAAAATAGATTGTAAGTAACCCTACATTTAAAGAAATATAATTGTAAATAAAAGAACTGAAGTGTATTTCTCTTGAACAAATATCCGCGATATAGTGATACGGACTGTAGCTTAAAGAAAGACGAATTTCATAATAAAATATATTCGTCGCCTATTTTACAACAGTAAGAAAATTGAAGTCAAAAACTAATTACGTTCTTCGAAGTAGATCCTCAACGAAATTAAATTATTATTGTTATTATAATTTTAGACTAATGAAATAAATTCTTAGACTAGAAGAAAAAGAAATTGAGCGCTAGCAACACAGGCCATCAGCTTTAATTTATAAAAGTGCATTAGATATTGAACCTAAGTATTATATATATGGGGGAACGTCGACGCGAATTTTAGCCCGCAACAAAAAAGTACCTTTTTTTTTTTTTTGCTCATCAAAATTTTTCAGCCTTTCCGTATAGTAGTGTATATATGGGGAAATAATGTCCGCACACTTCTCCGCTCAAAACGCCGCACATGGTAGGATGCGCACACACGCACACACACACACACAACAGCATCCCTCACGTCTTTTTTTTTGTTTTTTTTTTTTTCATATCACGTCTACTACATACTCCACTTACCCTCACAAGACGGACTCCAACGCCAACGTTCACATTTTATTATGTCCCTCCCTCTCCAATTACACTCCCTCATATGACGCTAACAAACACTTATCTCCCATAAATCTTACCTCCATTACATACATTCTCCTACACAAACGAAAAACCAATCCTCTACATGCATTATTTATGATTCCCTTCACAAAAGTACATGAACAAAGAAACACGATCGTGCATGCACATGTCTACACAGATTCACACAAACACTTCTCTTCATTACACGCATCTTAATGACCAAACCAAAACACGATTTCTTCAAGAACACTCATTACTTACGATTCCGATAATAAACAAAATATCACAAAGGAAACACGATCGTGCATGCATGCCTCTACACAAATTCCCACAAACACATCTCTTCATTACACACATCTTAATTACCAAACCAAAAAGGATTCTTTCAAGGACGTACATTATTTACGATTCCGATAACAAAAAAAAAAAAAAATATATAAAAAAAGGGACACGGTCGTCCATACACATGTCTACACAAATTTCCACGAAGAAAAAAATTAAGTGCACTCTGGGTGATGCGACTATTTCACCATATCGCATTTCAGAACACTTACACGTCTCATGATCCTTCCTCATTTCTATTTTTTATTATCACTATTTCCATTCGTATAAATACCCCGCTGAGAATGGAAAAAGAACTAGTATTATGGTGCATTATAAATGATAAAAAGAAAAAGGTCGAACGGTATTTATGACCACTCTTCAAAGTATTTATAGAGAAAAATAAAAGACAGATGGAATTTTACAGATAACGCTTGAAGGTAAGTTCACCAACATTTCTATCCTATATAAGCAGAGTTTTCTCTTTAGTTACTTTCAAAAATACTAAAACCAGCAAACCATTAAAAAGAACAAATACAAAAAATTAAAATGGAACCTAACACACATAAGTGCACTTTTTGCCATGAGACAGTTGGCAATTTACTGGAGCATTACTGCCCAGAATTTGCAAGAGCTTGTCAAATAGGTTTGCAGCAAGCTGATTCCTTGAACAAAGGAAAAATTGGTGACCGGCAAACAAGGTGTAATTTCTGTGGTGTGATTGTAACCGAACACGAGTTATTCCATACCCATTTATGCAAAGAGTTCGTGCCAGGCTGTGAAACAGCATTTAAAGAAAACCAGCCTCCTACTTCCAGTATGAATGACGGCCCGTCCACAAGCAACGGCGGTAAGCGTGTTGGCAGCAGTGTTTGGAGCTAGCACCAAGAAGAAAGTTCCTGCCAATGAGGTTTATTGCGAGCCCTGCCAAGTTTTTATGATGCAGACAAAGTACAAAAACCATTTGAGGACCAACAAGCACAAATAGAAGGCAGCTGTGCTCTTAAAAGAAAATGTGTTCATCACGTCTCCGCCGACATCGGAAAATGTGATACAATATAAAATCGTCAGCGACTCGAGGGATGAGATTGTAATAAACAAATTTTTGAATGATATTCGCACATTTATACACGAGCAATGAATTTGGCTCTGTAAAGTTCAACTTGAGGCTTTTTGGAGATTACGGGAAGGGCTTCGAAACAGAAATGGTGATAACACTGAAACACTTCTCAACAAAATACGTTGCTGCAAGAGAAAACAGTGAAGTTGACGATAAGATTGACGAGCCTTTTATTGAGCTTAAAAGAGCAACTGAAGAATACCAGGAACGAGATAGCGGTTGGGCGATAGCAAAATTTAAATTCTGTGAATTAACCATTTGCAAGTTGGAGTCCATTCCTGTGGGTTCACATGTACCATTGCCAATTAGCATATTCACTAAAAAGGCTACAATTAATGTGAAAAATGCTGATGTCTACTGTTTCAAATGGTGCATATTAGCGGCTATGGCTTACAATTTCGACAAACCGTTGGGAGACGAATTACGCAGATTAGCTCACACGAGCTATTATAAAATCGGAAGTATTCGCGAGATAGTCATTAAATTTTCGGATTGACTTTTCTGGATTAAAATTCCCTATAACCAACTGCGACATCAATCGGTTTGAGCAGAATAACAAAGACTTCAGCGTCAATACATATGAATTGCTACGTTCCAAGGGTACATGGAAAGTGGTTGGTCCGGCAAGAGCCATAAAGGAACCTAAAAGTTTGCATATCAACTTGCTAACTGTTTATAACGAAACGACTAAGCAATATCATTATTGCCTTATTACCAACATGCAGAGATTGGTAAAAACTCAATACACGTGAAGTCATACATCAGGACAGTTTTGTGATTTGTGTCAAACGTTTTACACCATGACTGGAACCCGCCATAAGGAAGGTTGCACCAAAGTGAAAAGTGTATTTCCATCAGCGGGAACAGTAACCAAATTCAAAAATATGGAGAAGAAGTTGTCGCCGCCAATAATCATATATGCTGATATAGAGGCTGTGCTGAAACCAATAGAAGTTCTTAACAAGAGCGAAGAGACGAGAACAATTCAAAAGCATGAAGCGTGCGCAGTCTCTTATTATGTTAAACATGTGTATAACGAAGAGTGTGATGAACAGTATACTTTTGTTGGTGAGTATATAACAAATGTTTTTGTTTTTCATTTAAATAACTAATTGAATCTGGTTATTTATTTCTTATTTTTGGTAGGAGAAACCTGCATAGCTGAATTTCTCGGTCATATGCAGCGGAAAATGGACGACCTGTATCAGTTGTACTGGACGAATTCCGCAAGCCATAAAGAACTATTGCAAAATGAGCAACCAACAGAGATGGAAAACACTGAGTGCTACGCCTGTGAGGAAATAATTTTAGGATATAACGATAAGTACTATATTTATATTTATATTATTATTTTACAGGGGAATTTGTGGGGTTCATTCATAGGGAATGTAGGAAATGTTTTCAATTTAAGCTACCCTACTTTCCTGTTATCTTCCATAATTTAAGTAGGTATGATGTCCATCTCTTTATCACGCAGTTAGGGTCTAATTTGTCGGTTATACCTTGTAACAAAGAATTATATACATCAATAACGAAGAGAGTAATGGAAGGGAATAAGATAAAATATTTAGTGGATTTTGTAGATTCTAATAGATTCTTAATCTCTAGTTTAGAGAAATTGGCCAAATATTTGCAACCCAGTCAGTTTAAAGTGTTAAAGAGGATGTCTTTCCGTACGATTATGTAAGCGTCATTAAGAAGCTTGATGATCCAATTTTACCAAGCCGAGAGTGCTTCTATAATTATTTGTCCGATCGAGAATGTAGTGAGGCTGACTAAAATTTCGCGCGGACAGTGTGGGACGCATTCAAATGTCAGACCCTTAAAGATTATATGGTTCTATATCTCGAAAGCGATGTATTGATACTAACCGATGTTTTCGAGAATTTCAGGATCTTATGTTTAGAAATATATAAACTAGATCCTTGCAATTATGTTACAACACCATCTCTTTCTTGAGATGCCATGCTGAAATATACTAAAGTTGAAATGGAACTAATTGTGGATCCTGAAATTCATACGTTTTTAAAAACTAGTATTCGAGGTGGTATTACTCAATGCACCCAAAGATTGTCCGAGTCAAATAATAAGTTTAATGAAAATTATGATGAAAGCAAGTCTGAAAATTATTTGGTCTATATGGATGCAAACAATTTTTATGGATGGTCCATGTCTCAAAAACTTCCATATGCAAACTTCCAATTTTTAAGCGAAAGTGAGGTAAAAGATTTTGATATTTACTCCATTGATATCGAGGGAAGTAGTGGTTACATTTTGGAAGTTGACCTAGATTATCCGTCTGAAATTCATGATCAACATGATTGCCTACCTTTCTGTGCAGACAATAAAATTCCTCCTACTGGCAAGTATAAAAAACTCATAGCAGATTTAACTCATAAAACGAATTATAAGATTCATTTAAACAATCTGCTCCTCTGCTTGCAACACGGGTTGCAATTAAAATGCATTCACAGAATACTAAAATTTACTCAGAGGGCTTGGTTAGAGCCCTACATTAGTTTAAACACCAATAGAAGAAAAGTTGCCAACAATGAATTTGAGAAGAACTTCTATAAGCTAATGAATAATGTTCTGTATGGGAAAACCATGGAAAATGTTGAAAATCGCCGAGACGTTCGCTTAGTAAATAGTTATAAAAACAGAAGGAATTCTGAAGGGTATAGGGCTCTCATAGCCAAACCAAACTTCAAGGGCATCGAAATATTCGATAATGGGTTATATGGAGTTGAGCTAAATAAATTGGAAATTATTCACGATAAACCGATATATGCGAGGGGTAACTGTGTTAGAACTCTCTAAATGGTTGATGTATTATTTTTATTATAACTTTTTACTTAACCAGAGCGAAACAATAAAGATTATATATATGGATACAGATTCATTTATATTAGCGTCTGATGGTAATATATATGACATTATTAAAAATAACCCTAATAAATTTGACACATCAGATTATCTACCCGGCAATATACGTAATATAATTCCTAATAACAAAAAAGTATTAGGTCTGATGAAAGACCTATGCCGGGAATGCCAGGAGAATCATGACAAAGTTTGCAGGTTTAAAAGCCAAAGCGTATGCATACATAGTCAATGATGGGAACAATAAAGAAAAAGAAGTGAAAAAAGTTAAGGGGATAAAAAAATGTGTAACCGGCAAATTAAAATATAGTGATTATAAACGCTGTATTATAAATAGACAATCTTTTTATGGCGAACAGAGAATTATCAGAAGCAGATCTCACAGATTGTACACAGAGATCTGCAAAAAAATAGCGTTAGATTATTTAGATGATAAGCGGTGTGTTTTAGATGATAAAATTTCCACTCTAGCGTGGGGAAATTATAAAATTGGTAATCAAATAATAAATAACGATGTATAAATACTAGGTATATATGAACATATGTAAAATAATTATAGAGTAAATAATACAAATATGTAAATGAAATATAATTACTATGTATTCAAGTATAAATGTAAAAATTAATACGCAATGCAATTTTTTTGGATTTCCATTTTTATTTAGATTTTAATAATAATAATAATAATAATAATAATAGCAAACATTTTCGGTTGATCTTATACATATTTATCGAAGTAATTGAGTTTTATTAATCCATGAATTATGAGTTTGATCAAACCCTAGCCACTTCACAAAAAATTTGTTTCCCTGTTTCTTCAATATTTTTTCCACTAAATACGCATTTTCGTCACGAACTTTTTGCATTTTGTATTCATAAAATGATGCTAATATTTCATTTTCCTTATAGTCCTTTAGAATGTAAGTAACAGGATTCGTAATTTTTATTCTACTGATCTGAAATATTTCGGTAGTCCAGTTTGGTTCATAGCCTTTAAAAAATACTCCTTTCAATTTGCTAATTCTAACATAATCCCCAACTTTAAACTTTGGTCTTGGAAATCTTTTAGGAAAATTATATACAGTTTGTAATATCTGCTTCTCGTTGTGTTTATTGATTTCATTTGGTTTCATTTTTATCATTCTGTGATATGTATTATTGTATTTGGCTAGTAATGTTTGCAGGCTGTTTATCCATTTGTAATTACCATTCATACTAAACATTTTCCACATTAAGTTTTTTAATGTTCTATTAAATCTTTCACATATGAAGGCTTTCATATGAGTATACGTGTGATAATGATTAATTTGATAATATTTCATCAAACTTTTAAAATCTTTATTGAAAAATTCCTTTCCCTGATCAGTTTGAATATTTCTTGGAGATGTATTTCTTCAATACCTGTTTCATCGCTTTAACTATGTCTGAAGAACTTTTAGATTTTACTGGTTCCGCGAAAGCATATTTAGAAAATACATCAATTCCAACCAAAAAATATTTATATCCATTGTTTAGTTTATGAAATGGAATTAACTCAACTAAATCTATTTGCCATGTATCATTAATTTCTTTTTGAATAAATCGCCTTCGAACAAAATTTTTTCTGACTGGTTTGTGAATCTCATTAACAACTTGAATTTTACTCATTTTTATACATTTATTTTTTTATCATTCTCAAATGTAGCTTAGGTATCTTAATATCCTGCCTAATATTTACTGACATCTTCCGAGAAAATTCAAAGCATAATCTTAACAAATCAATCTCAATATCAGGGTCGATGGATATGGACATATCAGCCAATTGAACATCAGTCTTATTTAATTCCACGCACTTGGGTAAAAAATGATTGTAATAAAAGAAGGGGATTTGCTTTTGTAATATAGTATTCCAGCATAGGAACGTTGATAAAAAAATTCCAACGCGAGTTATTAATCGCCACGTTTCAGCATCAAGTTTTATTCTATGCCCTTTTTGTTTAATAATCAAAAGACATTGTCCATCTCGGTTATATTTAAAATTACACCCAATGTTGTCTACAGTTGGATGATCTAGAATGCTCTCAGTTTCTATAATGTCTATTTGATTCAGTCTTAGTTGTATGTATTCCTTGTAGGCCATTAAATTAATCCATTGATCACGAGTGAAACTAATAAAATTACCTTTATTATCTTGCAGTCATAAAAGTGGTTTAAAGTTTCTTGAGGGTGAAAAACCACATTTGATTTTAGTTTTTAAACCAACGAAATATTCCAAACCAAATATTAATTGATGGCCTTGATTTCTTTTTGGCAAACACGGAGTTTTCTGAGCACTTGGCTATATGTGATCCATTTATTGAGACGACACAACTAGTACTGAAAGTGATATGAAATCTTTTAGAATATAAACTCAAAAATTATATAAAATCAGCTCAGTATTTATCGGTAACTCATCAAACCATGTCCAGCGTAACTAAAAGTACGTTCGCTCTTGTTTATTAAAGAGCTAGCATATATGAGCGCAAGTTCTGTTGTAGCTAACTACTTTTTATTTAGACCACCGTTCGGTGAAAAAGAATTAAATGAGAAAACTAAGGATCAAAATCATTTTTGTGCTAAATTTACTCATGGTTTAAAATGGTGGGATGGTGCTATAGACTATACCTGCTTAGGTGACATACTATCTCCCTTGAATAATTATGAGTACGTTTTAGTCGTGGGAAGAGAAAAACAAGAATTTCTTAAAAAATATTTGAAATCTTAAGTGATATTCGTGGACACTCAAACGTTTTTGCGAAAACTACCTAATTATTTTACTAACTGCCCACATCATCGAAATGATTTTAAATTTAGATGTGCTCTTAACAATTTATATAAACTTTTTATCTATCTTGAAAAAAACTCAAACGCCGTTGAAGTTATTACTTAAGATTAAATAAATAAATATTTATAAAATGACGAATTCTATGAAGTCCTAGTGTATTCGCTAGTTTATAATTAACAAGACAACATGTTTTATCAGTTTTACCATCCATTTACTATGCTTATTAGTGGACCATCAGGGTCAGGCAAAACAATATTTTTGAAAAATCTTATTCACAATAAGGATTTCCTGATTAATGTGAAAATTGATCGAATAATTTGGTGTTATGGTGAAGAAAATGCGAAACCTGATATAAATAATTTTGCGCATATTGAATATAACAATGGAATACCAGAAAACTTGGAAAATGTTCTCAACGAACCAACTATCGTCGTACTCGATGACTTAATGATGGGAGCTTTCAACAAAACGGTTTGTGAACTTTTCACAAAGGGGTCACACCATAGGAATTTTTCTGTCATTGTAGTAACACAAAACATATTTCACAAATCGTCGCACACAAGAGATATTTCATTGAATTCAAAATATATAGTTGTGTTTAAAAATCCTAGAGATATCCTACAGTTTCAACATTTAGCAAAGCAAATTCATCCAGAAAATTCATCTGAACTTATGAGAATATATAGAGATGTGACTAGCAAACCTCACGGTTATTTATTAATCGACCTTACACAAAGCGTAAATGATTTATTAAGGTACAGAACGAACATATTTAATCCGAATTTTTGCTATTGCTTCTGTGACACCGGAGAAAATGGCATTAAAAAAGAGTTTAAAGCGACTGAAGAACAACAAACATATGCTGTATGTCCTCAAAACCAATAATAAAAAATTAAGAAAAGCTATACTCAACTGTGCTGATGATGAATTAACTAAAACTTTGACTGGGATTATCGTTAACACAATAGCTGGAAACACTAAACTAAAAAATAGAGATTTGAAGGTTTTAAAAAAGTATAAAAAAGAACTTAGGTTCATCTCGAGACCAAACGCGTCCATAAAGTCGAAAAGAAAGGTTCTTGTGCAGAAAGGTGGTGGCTTCTTACCTATAATCATAGCATCATTATTAAGCGGATTTATCGGAAAATTGTTAGATAATGTTCAATAAATTTAAGCCGAAGTTAAATAAATTAATCTTGTTGTGCCCAAGTGCATACGACGCGATGATGGACGACAAACATTCAGCGGAATTTATTAATAGAAAGCTGTTACCATATTTCAACAATGTCTCCCTTTCAGAATATAACAAATGGATCAAAATTAAACAAGAATTAAATACTTATATTAGAAGGAAATTAAAACCAATTAAGCAAAACTTTGACCATATACCCGAAATGGCGCTTTCTAAAAGTGATGTAGAAGACGGAAAAGTTAACACTGAAAAATCTGAAATCCTCCTCCAAAACGTGAACAATGACGGCATATTCCAAAGTAGTAGCGAAAAATTGCAAAGTGGCTTAGATGACAACACAATCAAAAATAGTAGCGAAAAATTGCAAAGTGACTTAGATGATAGCATTTCAAAAGATGAATTTATGACGCCTGAAAAATTCTTAAATAGAACTAAAGAAGCAACACCACACCAAGTAAGCAGACAACCTACAAAACCTAATGTAAAATCGAGAATTCAAAAACGCATTTCTCCATATAGCACCCGGCTTAGAAGCCAACTTAAAACTAAGGCTGATTTAATTAAAAATGGTCTCTTTACAGATGCTATCATTTCAGACGGAAAACGAAAATTGAGACAGAAATTTTCAATTCAGAAGGGTGAAAATAGTTTTAAGTGGATTGCTTTATAAAAATGTACATTTGAGCTAACATTAAATAAAAAACTATTACAATCGTGTTTTGAGTTCATTTATCTAACGCCTTTTAAACTATGAACTACATGGAAGATTTTTATGTAACCTTATTAAGCAACAATTCAGTTGTCGTTTACGAAAAGAATACTCTGTCCTCATTTACAAATATTGTAAATCTTCCTACTATTACAAATGATCAGTGGGAAGTTGGAATAACCGAACTGTTTTTAAATAATGCTAACATTGAAAGTGATACACCTCAAGAACAAGCGCAGGAATATTCACCATTATTTATTTATACTGATATAATAAAACCTCGTTGCGTTGGAGATAAAATTTTAAGATGTCTTCGGGTTTTGTCGTTTAATGGAAAAAGAAAGTGTTTTGAGTTCACCAGCGTAGAGTACTATAGCCTTGAAATTGCTACTATAAAGGACATCTCTATACTCATAGTTAGTACAGACGGTTCCAAATATAATTTTCGTGATTCCATTACACCTACTTACATTACTCTTCACTTTAGAAAAAAGAAACGTAATTAAAATAAAACTAATATAAACGAGAGCACAAATAATATTTCATTCAGAAGTGTAACGGACTGACATGGAGCAAGTGTATACTTCATATTACTCTAATCAAATCGGGAGTGGATTAAGTCACATAGGATCATTGTATGTGTCACCACGAGTCGTACAACATGGGCGGGGCCTTGGTTCATTCTTCGCGTCTTTTTTTAGAAATTTAAAACCGCTGTTTCTATCAGGTTTGGATGCGATTAAAGACCAGGCTATGGATACGGGCAAATCTATTCTCAATGATTTCGTTCGCAAGCCACTTAGAAATATTTTGGCAAAGCAAGGCAAAAAGGCTTTAAGTAATTTAACAGAAAAAGCAGTCAACAAGATATCGTCTAAATTTCAAAAAGGTTCTGGCAGAAGTAGTATAAGACGTCGAATCAAAAGGAAACGACGTCAGTCACAAAAGAGATCTACCTCGAAACGCACGAAAAAATTCAATCTACGTAACAAAGTAAAAGACATATTTGCTTAGAAACTATGAGCACTCATATAGAATGTATGAAAAGTGAATTAGATTTATTTGCACCACATCCTATACATAGCAGCATTCTAAATACAGAAGAAGTCTGATATAATCCTATTCAATCCTTAGACAATCTTAGCTCCATAGAATTTCTCTGTCTTGGTAATGGCGATACATATCGAGACCTTTGTAGCGTTTATTTAAAGTTGGTTGTTCAATTGAAGAATAAAGATAATTCTGAGTTTACTGAAGATAAATGTGGCGTTGTAAATAATCTTCTGCATTCCATGTTTCGAAGCGTATCCGTATATTTAAATAACGTATTGGTTTCGCAAAGTGACAACAATTATCACTACAGATCATACATGCAAACTCTACTCAATTATGGCACTGATGCCGGTCGAACTCATTTATCATGTTCTGGATGGTATCCAGATTACTACACCGGCGAAATATTTCATGATGGTAAAAAACAATTAACCGAATTGTTTGTTAAGAGTAACAAAGTTGAATTGTTCGGAAAGCTGCATGGTGATATTTTTAATCAGCCGAAACTCTTGCTAAATAATGTTGATTTGCGCATAATATTTAATTTGGAAAAATCATCATTTTATTTAATGCAAAATCCTGTCAAGGAAACGCAGCTTAAGATATTGGAAGCACAATTGTTTATGAATCACATAACTATTAATCCAGGAATACTGGTTGCTCATCATAAAATATTACAAACGAAACCAGCTTTATATCCATTTAATAAGGTAGAAGTTAAAACATTCACTCTGTATCCTGGAAACCATACCCTATCATTAGATAATGTTGTCATAGGACAACTTCCGACATTTTTAGCTTTTTGTATGGTTTACAATAGCGCTTATTCAGGCGATCGAACAGCGGATCCTTTCAAGTTCGAGCATTTTTATTTGCAAAGGTTTAATTTGTCAGTCAATAGTGTTCAAATACCTTCTCAACCACTTGAATTCGATTACTCTACAGAAAAATTAAGATCAACTAGAGCCTATAGCATGCTATTCAAATCATCTGGAATTAATCACTCAGATCGTGGTCTTCATATAAATAAGAAACTTTTTGAAGATAGCTGCTTTATACTAGCGTTTGATCTCTCCGCTGATCATTGTAATAACGATTTGTGTGCTAATATTTTAAGGCAAGGAAACATACGCATTGAAGGCAAATTCGCTCGGGCATTAACATCAGCTGTAACTTGCATAGTTTACTGCGAGTATGATTCGATGTTAGAGATTGATAGAAACAGAAACGTGAAAATTACGCTTTGAAATGAATACGATACAAATAGAACAAGCACTTAAAGCAAATCAATCTACAAAGAAGTATTTTCAAGGTGTTTTCCCAGCTAATAATTTACCACGGAAAGTGGGCTCTAAACCTGCTTTTATAATAGCAAATACAGACTACTCTAATCAACCAGGAGAGCATTGGGTGGCCTTTTATTTTAATTCTAAGTTAGGAGCGGAATACTTTGATTCAACGACCATTGTAGAAAGAATTTTACAATTTTTTAAAGAGAAACTGCGACACGTATATATGTAATAAACAGCAACTCCAAGGATACTTTTCAAGCACTTGCGGACATTATGCCTTGCTTTATAGCTTATATAAGAGTCAACGAAAAAGTTTAAATGCTTATCTCAAACAATTTAGTAAAACTGACTACAGCTTTAATGATAAGAAAATACTCAAACTATGTAAAAAAGAATTTTTAATAAAATAAAT